>NW_006781628.1:275214-296274 GCF_000442215.2 Lipotes vexillifer
CAGAGATACAGAAGATAGCACGGATAGAAACTGGCAAGTGATTAAATGAGGTGGGAGTCGGGGTGAGGGAGGGGTCATTATTATGACTTTTGGGTTCCTTATTTGAGCAAACAGAAATGGAGTTGACCGGGACCAGGAATACAAGGTTATATGGGGTCAGAGAATTGAGGCCTGGGGGCGGTCACCATCCTGGCACTGAAACAACGGATGAAATGAGCACCCACTCTTTGTCCAATCCCAGCTCTCAGGTCCTTGGTCACCAAAATCGAGACTGGAAATTCTTATGTGTATTTTGATAATCTCGTGTGGAAAAAAATCATTTTTTTACAAAACTCTCCCGAGTGAGATAGATCATCTCAAGCATGAAAAGGGCCACTTGTGCTGTGGGTAACAATGAGAAAAATCATCTTCGTGCTAAATTTGCCTTTCCCTTCCCTTACCTCATAGCAGACTCTGCCAAGACCACTATGATCAAGTTTCTGTTCCTCCCTCCAACCCTCCGCTGCAACTTTTGGCTGTGCAAGACGAATACTTCCATATGGTGCAATGTTTATGTTAAGACGGGAAAAAACATGAAATGCTTTAATTTTATCCAAGAAGCAATAAATTTACAAATCCTAAGCAGCTGGAACAAAATATTAGTCTGTAATTGATTTTGGATGAAGTGTATTTCAACAAGAATAGGAAATTTGGGGCAGTAACTTCTTAACTACTGATGTCTAGGGATCTTGGGTATCTTCATACTGTATTCCATAAATGTAATCTCGGACAGATTATTTGATATCCTGGACTTCTGTCTCATCTATAAAGTGGGTTTAGCAATTTTACCTATTCATGGGTTTTTTTGTGAAGAATAAATGAGCTAATGCAGGTAAAGAGCTTAAAAAAGTAGTCATCAGATAGTAGGCACTCAGCAAATGTTAGTTCTTCCTCTTCTTACCTATTAAGCTAGGTGACAAGGGAAGGGGAATGGGATGAAGATGGGGATGGGTGAAGAAAAGGACAGAAAATAGCTTACAAGAATGAAGGTTTTTAGGATTTATCTATGAAGAATGCCCGCTGCCACCTCAGAACTGTAGACGCAACAAAATCTGTGTGAGTTCATGGGGTTGTTAAAAAAGATTTCGGGGGAAGAGTGTCAGGGAGTGTAGTACGTGAGGCTTGTAGAACCAGGAGCTTTCTGATACGCATTTTGGGCCATCATTCACTTTCATACCTATTTAATTCACTGGGACAGATGAGAGCAGGAGGACAGAAGGCAAGAGTATTAAAAAACCTGAGTTGTCTAGCGGAGATGATTTGACACGCAAAAACTACCCCAGGTCGATGTGAAGTCAGGGGAGAAAAAGGCAAATTTAGCACGAAGATGATTTTCTTACTGTTACTCACAACACAAGTGGCCCTTTTCATGCTTGAGAATGAAATAGGATTTTATTCTATTGACTCATTATTACTTTGGACAAACTGCCAACTTTTGTTTTAGTTTTCTAATCAAAAGCACAAAGACCATTCAGAACGATTTTTAATGTCTTCTACTTACACAGCTTTTACATTTACAAAGCATTTCTATACTTTTTAAAATTAATACTGATAAAAATCAGGCAAAGTCAATATCATTAGCTCTATTTTAAAAGAGCAAATATTTAGTGTATATTTACTGCGTGTCAGGTGCTATACTAAACGCTTTACAAGGATGTCTTATCCTTTTGACAAACCTATGAAGGTTATACTATTATCACCTGAGTCTAGAAGAGAGCAGCTTAATAACCCTCCCAAGGTGACCCACACAGTAAAGAGCAGAGCCTGGATTTGAATCCACATCGGTCTGACTTCAAAGCCTGCTTCCTAAGTCCTAATCACTGCTTTCTGATGTTGAAAGATAATCAGATACACGTTCTTTCCTAGTATGACAATACTTTTACTTTGAACTCAGCCTATTATTTAGCCATGTAAACAACTGCTGTGAAATTATACAGAGATACTAAACGTCTTGATGTCCACTTCCATATTGTGCTCCTAGAATTGCTCAAGACAGATGTACATCTCAACGTACCTTGCCCTCCCCCAAGGTTATAACAATCTGTATAAGACCAATCACTGTTTAATAAAGTTTCCAAATACCTAAAGTACTTGGTAAGAATCTGTTTCTTATTTACTTATAATACAGTTAATAGTTGTAGGTAAGAAAATGTAAGCACAATTTTACTGAAGAGGAGCTACCAATCTTTTGAATGGTTCAATAATACAAAGGACAAAAACCTGATCAGAAAAATGTCTCTTTATTTCATTAAAAAAAAAAAACCCAAACCTGTTCAATATCCCTCCCCCTCATGCAAACAGCTCTCACATGAGATTCTTCAAATTTTACGTTTTTTCCATTCCGGCTCATTCTTTGCTTCCTCATCATCAGATTCAACCTGGGCAAACATGGTTTTGGGCTGAGTCCTAAAAGAAAGTTAAAGAGGAGAGGAAAAATTTAGTCAGCAAGTGTGCATTAGACTTTGCTACTTTCAACAAGTGGAAGCACATTTGGGGAATCAATTATATCTCAATTAGTAGATAATCATTAAACTTCAGGCAAAGAAAAGGATAATGGAAATTTAATTATGTTCAGATTCTTTTAAAGGTTCTTCCTTCTGTGGCAGACTATGTATGTTGTCCTTTGCTTCAATAAAATGAAAATGTATCAAAGTCAGTGGAAACTCATACATCCATTAACCACCCTCAGTTTAACGAGTACTGCTCAGGGGGCCAAACTATAGTCACCAAGCAAGAATCGACACAGTCTTTATTTATAACTCCCTGGGCTGTTCCTAGACTTAAGTACAGCAGTCCAAATACACGTGATTATGGTGCACACAAACAGGAGAATCTGAGTCAACAGTTTTCTTATTTAATGAGTTTAAAATAATAGATAACACATATAGTAATTTGGGCCTGGCAGCAAAAATAAAAAACAAAACAAATGAACATTCCTTCTACCAAACACCCAGATCAGTGCATGGAAATGACAAGCATTTTAGGACATATCACTGTGTATCACTGCTGTAATACTGGCACACGGTACATCAAGCAATCTTTGCATTAGGACCTGCTGTGTTTTGTAAACATACCTGGTTCAATGACCCTCCTTTTTACAACGTTCACACAGAAAATAATTGCAAGAAAATATCAAATGGTCATAATTTATGCCCCTTTCAGTCATGCTACTGCTGATTTCCTTTTAAAAGCAGCTCTACTGCATTATGAGGAAACATTAAAGCATGATATCTGAAGATGAAACACTTTAGCTTACATCATCATTTAGAGTTCAATTCATAATAGTAAGGTAATTGCAGAATGGTAAAAATAATGTCAATAATTCCTTTTATTTGGCAAGTGAAACAGGGTTAAAACCTTATATTACTAAACAGGTGGTTGCCGGAGGGGAGGTATAGGGAGGAGAGAAATAGGTGAGGGAGATAAAGAGGTACAAACTTACAGTTATAAAATAAATTGAGACACTGGTGTGAAATGTATGGAGTGGGGAATAGGGTTGATAATTATGTAATATCTTTGTATGATGATAGATAGTAACAAGACTTATCATGATGCTCCCTGTGAAATGTATAGAAATATCAAATCTCTATGTTGTGTACCAGGAACTAACATAGTGTTTTAGGTCAATTGTATTTCAAAACAAACAAACAAACAATTTCAGAGAAAAAGAGATCAGATTTGTGGTTATCAGCGGCGGGGATTGAGGGAGGGGGAATTTGAGGAAGGCAGTCAAAAGGTAACAACTTCCAGTTAGGAGACAAATAAGTACTAGGGAGGTAATGTACGACATGATAAATATAATTAACCCTGCTTTATGCTATATATGATAGTTGTTAAGAGTAAATCCTAAGTGTTTTCATCACAAGGGAAAAAACTTTCTGTTTAATTTTGTGTCTGTATGAGATGATGGATGTTCATTAATTAAACTTATTGCGGTCATCATTTCATGATCCGTGTAAGTCAAATAATTATGCTGTACACCTTAAACTTATACAGTGCTGTATGTCAATTATATCTCAATAAATCTGGAAGGGTAAAAAAAAACCCTTATATTACTTCTTGCTCTTCCTTTATTATCCTGGGGAAGAAGTATAAACCATCCACATTCCACGCTGATGTTGTTCTGATGCAAGCCATGTACTAGAATTCCTCATGCATAAGTCAGTCACAATTCCTGTCTCTCCAGTTACCTGCCTAGAGAGCCCAAGCTGTCCCCATACACAATCCAGTTGGTTATATTTCTTGTTGTCACTTCAAGACACTGTTATGACATCTATAAACAAGTCATAGCCCTAACATTTCCAAAACCAGCTGCAGATTTTCATAGGTCATGAGTTGCTGAATTACTAGAAAGCAGGCCACTGGCTTTCTAAGATGCTACAACAAGGCAACCGGTGCGCATGACATATTTCGTCTTCTGGCAAAGATGTCGAGCCCTTGGGTATAGACAAACCTGTACAGGAACAAATTTGTCTGGTTTAAAAAATCCTTTGGAAGCCTGAAGCTGTAAGGAGTCCTTGAGCTAAGCCTCAGGTGGGGGATTCATTCCCAGTTTGGCCACTGACTTGCGCTGTCACCTGGAACAGGTGTTTCCCCTCTCAGGGGTTTAGTTTCCTCCTCTACCAAATGTGGAGGTTGAACTTGATCAGTGGGTCCCAAAGGACTAAAGGCCCAGGGCAGACAATGATGAAGTGTGTGTTTTAACATTAATTCAAGTATAATACAAATAGAAAAGTGCATATTTCATAAATGTCCTGTTTTCTGGATCTGCACAAATTGGACATACCATGAAACCAACACCCAGATGAAGAAACAGAGTATGACGAGCACCTCCGAAGCCCCTCATACTCCCTTCCAGTTACTAACCCCAGACCCGGCGTAACCATATCCTGACTTCTGGCCACATAGATCAGCCCCACCTGTGTTTGTCCTGTCTCTGTATGATCCCTAGAGTGTTCACTATTTTGTGCCTGGTTTCTTCCGTTCAGCATCATCCACAGTGCTGTGTGTAATAAGGATGTTTGTAACCATATATTCCAAAAATTGCAAAAAAAAAACCCCAAAGGCAATACTGTGAATTTTACCGTGAGTTAAAATGTGTTTAAGTTAAATGACTGTCCTTTATTCTGAGATAATGTTCTTCTACCTATTTTGTAATAAGATGTGCTGGAAGTTTAAAAAAAAACAATCCTTAGAATTAGCTACTTAATTTCTAAGGGAATAAAAAGAACATGATCTTCTAAAGGTACCTGGCAATGCTTCATAGCTCATCAATGTTAGCTGCAATGAGACTTAAGTACTTAAGAAGTTGCAGTGCTGCTTTTTTTGGATATAAAAAAGGCTGAATGACAGGTCACGGGAAGAAAACCTAGAGCTTGAAAAGGCTATTTCATTTATGTAGTCACTTTTTAAAATAATCCACCTACTTCCAGAAGTATTTTTAGTAGGTTGGTGGCTAACATTGAAGGGCACAGAATCAATGGAACTATTCAACAAGGGTCAGAAAGGGAGTAATGATGGCAAAGAGGCATGGGAGAACATTTTGGGGGAACAGAGACATTCTATAATCTTGATTGAAGTGGTGATTACACAGGTGTATACATTTGTCAAGACTTGAAATGGGTGCATTTTGTACTTTATTGTAACTAATTTATAAAGAAAATCAAAACAAAAAAATGAGTCAAAGGTCAAGAACAAAAGAACAAAAAGGTATGTAACTAAGCGTAAAACTTAGCACTAAATTTCCTAGAAGCCAAGGCAAAAGGAAAAGAAAGAGATTAGTTTTTCAAAGGAGGTAACCTCCCCTGCCCCAGGCACTGAACTCAGCAAAATTCACTGAGAAAATGTTCATACCAGGGTCACTTCGACTGTCACTTTCAATTACCAGACCACGACAGTTTCCTTTTCCTCTCTAGGTATTTTAACTTAAGGGATATCAACTTGTTTGGAAGGTTGAATGGTCTCCTTTGTGAAACTCCATGAATTTATTTTAAATTCCACTTCCGAACTAATAAAAATGTTGTCAGCAAAATAGCCATATTATGTATACACAACATCAAATCATGACACTTAGCTTTCATGTTCCACTTAGCATTCAACAGCCATGCTCCCCTTCCCCAAACTGCCAAAATCAAGGCATAAATCAGTGTCCAAATTTGCCCAGCAATGCTTGCATACCACTTTTCCTTTCATTTCGCTGCCCAGGGAGATAATAACTGAGTGTAAGAACTAGGCTCCTTTCAACAAATAATGTTGGGGAAATTGTATATCCATATGCGATGAAATTGGACCCTTACCTTACACTATATACAAAAATTAAATCAGCATGGATCAAAGACCTAAACCTAAGAGCAAAAACTATAAAACTCTTAGAAGAAAACATAGGGGAAAGTTTTATGACATTGGATTTGGCCATGATTTTTTTGACATGACACCAAAAGCGCAGGCAACAACAAAAATAGGTAAACTGGACTGCATCAAAATTAAACACTGTACATCAAAAGACAAAATCAACAGATTAAAGTGAAGAGTGGTTATTTAGTGGGTATAGAATTTCAGTTTTGCAAGATGAAAAGAGTTCTGGAGATTGCACAACAACGTGAACGTATTTAACACCACCGAAATGTACACTTAATAATGGTCAAGATGGTAAATTTTACGTGATGTGTATTTTACCAAAATTAAAAAGACAAAAGAGTAGGCTCCTGAACTTGGGAATAAGGAAGAATGAACCCCCTTCCTGGGACAAAAAGGGGGCTCCTAGGAAAGGGCCTTAGCCTCCAACTTGGGGCCATGCCTAAAGCAGTGCTTCTCAAATCATCTGTGGTGCAAGGCCAGACTTTGTTTTCTAATTTCCCACTACTTGCAGATAAATATTTCTAGAAAAATTAAAAGACTACAAAATACAGATCCAAAATTTTTATTAGATTCTATAAATATATCAAATTGCTATAAAATTTTCTAAGCTTATCTTGTCAGCACTGGCTGGTGGAGCACACTGTGAGTAGCGTCTGCTGGCAGTTCCATCCCTCCCCTTGCTTGGGAAAGAAAGGCTCTGAAAGCAGGGTGCTGAAACCAGGCTGTGGAGTAAGAATCTGTCTTCTTAACATAAACTTTTACACATGATGAGCTTCCTCCAACTGCAGGAAAATATTTTTCACATCTAGAGAGAAGCTGGCCCTGTATGATGCCACTGAAGACTTGGTGAAGGAATGAAGCCTGAGGTTTCACTCTCACAGGGCCACCCTTTAAGGAGCAGTCTTTCATTCTCAGGAGTATGGCATGGGGAGGTGAAGGGAGATGTGGCCCACGGAAGGAAGTTTCCCTCATTCCAATCCATCCTGCCCCCAAAACCAACATTCTTACAGCATAGTTCAGCACCTTCCACAAGAGCTGTATGTTGTCTGCTGAATAAAGACCAGGTTCTTCAAAAAATATTATTTGACTTTAGAACAATGAATATCTCTGTCTAGTCTAGGGAATGCCAGTGTTTTATAGAAGCAAAGTGAGAGAATTACAGCTTTAAAATTTGTAGCTATTCTTTCTTGTCAGCAATTTTTATCTTTAAATTTATTTCCAGCAGTTTTTCTTTTGAGATTTTTTGGAAATCCATATATGAGGAAGACCAAAAAATAAAATAAAATCAGTTCAGGATTATTTAGGGCATTTAAAACAGACTTCTTTAGTCACCACTTTTCAAGACAATGAAGAACAGAGATGATTAGGCAACTTCCAGCAGAGTCTGGAACAGAACCAGGAGATTTCTTCCTTGGGGGTGGCCTAATTTGCCCTTGACATAGAAAACTACTATAAAAATAAATCAACAATGTCAAGCAAGAGCAAAGTGACACATACAAAATGATAAAATGTTTTGAGAGCACTTAAAAGCTGGTCCAGAAATTCCTACTTTTAAAACCAATAGGGAACCAACAAATAAACAACAAAACCCTCTAAGTCCCTTCTAACCTTGTCACTGGCGACATAAAATGTATTCCTTTCTGGGCTGCTTGAAGAAATGGAATTTATACACTGATCTTAACGTAGACTCTTTTGGGTGCTTCCATGAGGAAAAGTAGAACAAACCAAACCAAATGGGCACTGAAGACACGGCAGTAACTCAAGAAATACACATATAAATAAATAATGTGCAAAAAATATATTCTACTGCTTCAAGAAAGCATTTCCATTACTAGCCATTCCCTGTCTCCTCCTATTTAAGCAGTTCCTGAGTAATTCTATTACCTCCTTTCTCAAGAGACAGGAAGTTGTCAACTCAAATTTACAACCTCATGGCAGACTTACCTCAGGTGCCCAAAACGAAAGCCTACAAAGGGACTGACCTGAAGAAAAGGAAGGTAAGGGGAACATTCCATTAAGCCAAAGCACTGTGCGTGCTCGACAGGTTAATGGGGATACGGTAAGCCTCGCTGAGAACCATTAAAGTATCCACCTTATTGAAATCAGCTTTTTCCAGACTATTTATCTCATTGATTTACTGTCTACATTTACCCATTTTTCTAACTGTTAACTGAAAACTTAAACTTACAGAAGGCTGATGTGAAACTTGTATTTTCCAGTTTGATTAACTCACTTGGCAAATAGTAAACATTTTTCACTTGACTATATATGCCATCTTGTTTACTAGAGTTACCAAGAAAAGGAGAGCAGACTAGATAGCACCATAGTTATTTACTACTAACCATTAAATAAACTAATCAGAGGAGGGCTGATGGGTTTTTTGTTTTAGCTTCATTCAGTAAACTTTGCATTTGCTAATAGTTAATATTTCATGAAGTACATATATATAAAAGCTTAAGCAAATGTCTTTCTCAAATCTATACATTCTGAATAGCTGATACTTTGTGCTGATTAATTTCCCCCTTGGAACAGTTTTTAAACTGAATTCTCAAAGTTATTTGTACAAAGGGAGTCTTTTCCAGCAACTGTGTGTTACAGAAAAATGACAGAAGCACAACAGAAACTGAGTCCCACCTTCAATGTTTCCATCCAGAGGAATTTTGCATAGAACAGTCAGTAATGAATAAAAATTCCCTCTGTAATATTTTCGAAGGGCAGTTTTTGGATACAAGGTTTTGTGTAAGAGATTCAAAGTGTCCTTTCAAAGATTCAAAGGCTGCCCTTTCTCTTCTGACTAAGCTCTAACCTAGGCTTTCTACACTCCTCCTTGAGTGCTCAGGCCAGAGAGAAGTCTCAAAATGTCTTTGGTTGCAATGGGAAGTCCACAGGTCAAATTCTTTTAAGTTATGGATATTCTCCTGA
Source organism: Lipotes vexillifer (assembly GCF_000442215.2). Taxonomy (NCBI): domain Eukaryota; kingdom Metazoa; phylum Chordata; class Mammalia; order Artiodactyla; family Lipotidae; genus Lipotes; species Lipotes vexillifer. Next base: position 284,533 of record NW_006781628.1, read on the forward strand.
TATGATTCATTCAAAAAGCATAAAGTGAGCTCCAGGGTAACAGAATGAGTATGAGGGGAAATCACTTGTAATACTTACTTAATCATCAGTATGTGACTATCAACCACAAGCTTTTTTGGCTCAGAGCCCATTGTTTATTATGAAGGAAAACCTCAAAGCCAAAGTCAATTATAGCCATGACTTGACAATCTGACACACTTGTTAACCCTGTTAGAATGAATACGGCCCAGATGAACTCTGACCCTGTCATCACAATTGCAGAATTATTAAGATTAAATAAAGGCTTGACCAAAAGATTCCACTTGAAATGGTCCCTTCTTTCTGGTGAAGAGCTAATCAAAGATCATTTTTATTTGTTTATTTATTTACTTACATATTTTTAATTTTTATTTTATATTGGAGCATAGTTGATTAACAATGTGTTAGTTTCAGGTGTACAGCAAAGTGATTCAGTTATACATAAAAAATATTAGGGATGCATAAGAAGATGAGAGGCAACAAAATATTTCTAGATAAAGAATGTTCTATCTTCTTCAGGAAATGAACACATAATATTTTGGAAAATAGCTAAAAATAGCTAAAAAACATCTCAGACTCATTAAGTAGGACATACTAACTCATTATGCTTGTGTGAGAGTTCAAAGACGGGGTGAGGGTGGAGAAAGGGACATACATGAAACCTGTGGAAACTGGGGGAAAAAAAAAGAAAAAGAGGGAAAAACAAAAGGAACCCTCTAAAATCACCATTGCTACTTTATCAGTAAGTGGGTAAACAAGTCAGAATGATTAAATCTTTGAAGAGCACAGAGGCCTGAGGCAGCCCAGGTAATGTCAAAATGCCCTCTCTAAGCTCACATTTATGAAACATATAACGACGTGCCACAATTTCTACTCAAAAACACATATGAAAGCTGGGCATTAGTGCAACTCTACTCTCTTACTTCATAGATGGTGCAACAGTCTCAGTGAAGGTAAGTGAGTCTCAGAGCAGGAACTAAACCCCAGGACTACTGATTCTTAGTCTAGCATTCTTCCACTATGCCACGCAATAATCTTTTCGGCTTCACTATTATTCAACTTTTCCAATAACTACTATCAGTTGCTTTGTGGTGAGAAGCAGTACACTGTAGTAGTCAAAAGCAGAAGCTTGACTTTGAAGCCAGACCACCTGCATTCAAGTCCCAATTCTGCCTCTTGCTATCTGTATGGCTTTGGTCAAGTTATAAGCCTCAATTTCCTCATACGTAAAATTGGAGCAATAATACCACTTTCCTCATAGGACTGTTGTGAGGATTAAATGAATAATATATAAAGTTTTTACATTACCATATAAAAGTGTCATTATTACCATATACCTTGCTTTTGGCTATCAGATGTCCCTCACTTCATATTTTCAAAAGTTATACGTGGAATATATTTGATAAAATAATTTGCATATTAAATACAACATAGCAGCTTGCTGTTTTCTCAAAAACCCTGGGGGAAATACTCTTCTATGTAAATGAACTGTCTTCACTATGAATCTCTATAATCAAAATAACCTATTCCATATATTTGAATTTTCAGAAGGGCTAATCACTTGTACTTTATTTTAAATAATTACTTTTTTTTTATTATTACCAGACTTCAGTGTGCAAAATAATCACCTGGAGAACTTCTTAAGATGCAGATTCCCAGCCCCAATCTCTCAGTCTAAATGAGCTGGGGTGAAGTCTAGAAATCTGAATTTTTAACTTTCCCACTCTTACCCTCAACTCTGACACAGACAGTCCACAAAATCACTTTGAGAAACACTGGCCCTTACATAGGAATACGGTGGTCAGTGATACCAGTCATGTAACCATAACTCACAAAAAAAAGTAATATTTTTCTCTGTGGGTTTATGTCTCTTCCTGGCACAAATAATATATAAATCTTTACTCACTCAAAGAGTGATCTCTTTAAATATTGCCTAGTAACTCAACATGACTTAAACGTATTCTTTATAGACGGGATGATATTTTAATGCATATACACACATATCCACGTATCTCGTATCAGACAAGACATGCACACTGAAAATTAAATTGACTGAACCAGCAATAATGGCAGCTTATCTGGCAAGGAAAGTGACCATGGCTGACAGAACTGTCAGGCTGTCTGGCTACTGGCCAGGGTTCAGGTTCCCACACACAACTATCCCTGTTGATGTGTAAGCTAATAGCATTCTGGATCTTTACCCTGCCCACTCCCCAGCCGGCTCCTTTCCCCTCCCTCCAGCAACATCTTTTGACAAGAAACTGTAATTGAATCTTCCCATGTATAGCTGAACAAGAGTCCTCTGTGATCCTGCTGTGTTTTAAAACCTTCATGGTTGTTACATTGTGAGTGCCAGGAATGAAACTTAAATACTCAACAATAAAGGTAAAGCGTTAAAAGACTCTTTGTTCTCATCACTGGAGAATAAAGGTGAATGTCATGTGCAAGCCGGCAGATTTGTGTAATATCTAGTTGTGCTTTCCTGTGATAAAGCAAGATACAGTAAATCTTCATTTCATCACTGACACAAGTCAACTGCAGGGAAGAAAAACAACCAGACACACATTCTCGATTACAGTGACCTTTATGAAAAGATCCTTTTGAATATTAGCTTCCCTTCAAACACTGCCACTTGGCAGTAAACAGTATACTGTAGCAGGTGAACACAGGAGAAACTGCACTGCAATTCTGGCTAACAAATCACATGCCACAGACAGTGCCATGAACTTAGTATGCAGTAAATGTAAGGTGACAAAACTGAGTGGAAGGAAAGAGATGGGAGCAAAATGCAGCAGCAGAAAGGTGTATATTAAGAGAGATCACAGTCCTCTGAAAAGCTCATTAAATTAGGGATCAAGAGAAATGAAGTCTAATTCTAATTGCAGTCACTGTGAATTGCAAGTCTCTAAGTTTCAGTCTCCTCACATGTAAGGTAAGGATATGACAATACCTGTTCTACCCATTTTGCAGAGCTACTATTAAACTAGCATATTATTCAACTGTAGATATCACTAAACCACCTACAATGCAGGAAAATGTCATTAGGTAACAGAAACCAATGAACAAAACCAATTTCTGCCTTCAATTAATTCTAGTTAAAGAAGGTTGAAAATCTGGATGAATTTTTTTCCAAGAAAATATTAATCACCAAGCAGACTCAGAAGAGTCAGAATATCCAGATAGTCTACTTACCATAAGGGGATGGAAAAGAAAGAGAAAAATTAAGGAATTACTACTCACCCTCCCCTCCACAAAAGCACCAGGCTTTGACAGTTTTATGGGTAAATTCTATCAAATTTTTACGAAGTAGATTTAATGTGTATTCAAAACAGTTTGAGAGTACATACAGAAAAGGAAAGCATACAAAATGTTTATGAAGGCAGCCTAACACCTGACAAAGAACAAACCATAAGCATGTGAGGGTCATACCAAAGAAGTGAGGATGATTCAATACTAGAATTTTGTAATATAATCATATTCATTGATCAAAGTAGAAATACAGAGGGAATTCCCTGGCAGTCCAGTGGTTAGGACTCCGAGCTTCCACTTCAGGGGGCATGGGTTCGATCCTTGGTCCCTTGGTCAGGGAACTAAGATCCCGCAAGCCAAGCCACGAGGTGCAGCCCAAAACCAAACAAAACCCCCCAAAACAAAACAAAACAAAAATAAAGCAGAAATACACAGATACAACAAAGGAATTCAATAAAATTCAGCATCTATTTCAGATGAACGTGCCTCTCATTATTGTACAGTTGTTTTCTTCGTATAGGATGCTCTTCTCTTGGATATCTGCACAGCTCATTCCCTCATTTCATTCAAGTCAAAGATCACTTTAGCAGAGGTTCTATCCTGATCACCGTATCTAAAAATAGCGCCCCCTTTCTCCCTGATTACTCTATGTCCCCTTATCCCTATTTTATTTTTCTTCACTGCACTTGCTACCATCTAACACTTATAGATTTACTTATTGTCTCTCTCTGTCCACTAGAATATAAGCTCCATAAACCACAACTTAGTACCCGACACACTGTAGGTTTTCAATAAATCTTTGTTGAATTAATAAATAAAATAAAAAGAGATGAATTCTTCTTTAACATCTTGTATGTGTGTGTTTTCAAAAGCTGTCATGCTTCATGGAGAAATACCATTAAATTGAACAATATGAAATTGCCGATATTTGACTTTTTTTTCATCTACAGAAAGGGCAATTACATATGTTTTAACTGAATCCTGTTCAAGTTCAAAGTGAGAAAAGGATGTGCACTATCACTGTTATTATTTAATATTGTTCTGGCAGTACCAGTCAGTACAATTAGATAAAATAAAGAAATAGCAGGTATAAAAATTGGAAAAGAGGAGGTGAATTTATAATTATTTGCATATGATATAATTTTATGCCTGCAAACCCCTCTAAATCTGACCACATTAAAATAAATTTTTTTCACATGGGGGAAAAATGGCATAAGCAAAGTAAAAATAAAAATGACTGACGGGACTTCCCTGGTGGTGCAGTGGTTAAGAATCCACCTGCCAGTGCAGGGGACATGGGTTCGAGCCCTGGTCCGGGAAGATCCGACAGGCCACGGAGCAACTAGGCCCGTGCGCCACAACTACTGAGCCTGCACTCTAGAGCCTGTGAGCCACAGCTACTGAGCCCACATGCCACAACTACTGAAGCCCGTGCACCTAGAGCCCGTGTTCTGCAACAAGAGAAGCCACCACAATGAGAAGCCTGTGCACTGCAATGAAGAGTAGCCCCCACTCGCCGCAACTAGAGAAAGCCTGTGCTCAGCAACGAAGACCCAATGCAGCCAAAAATAAATAAATAAATTTATTTTTTAAAAAATGACTGACTAGTAGGAATATTTGCAATACGTGACATACAAAGGGTTAAACTCCTTAATATAAAGAACTCTTACAAATCAGTAAGAGAACCAATCAACCAACAGACAAAACGGCAAAAGACATAAATAGAAAGTTCACAGGAAAAAGAGGCTTTTAACATATGAAAAGATGCCTAGAAAATTTTTAATGAAAGTGTAAACTACGATGGAATACAAGGTTTCACCTATCAGATTGACAAAGATAGAAGGATGAGGGGAAGGAAGCTCTGATACATTGAATAAGTTGGTTAAAAAGTCTCTTTGGGGCTTCCCTGGTGGCGCAGTGGTTGAGAGTCCGCCTGCCGATGCAGGGGACACAGGGTTCGTGCCCTGGTCCGGGAAGATCCCGCATGCCGCAGAGCGGCTGCGCCCGTGAGCCATGGCCGCTGAGCCTGCGCGTCCGGAGCCTGTGCTCTGCAACGGGAGAGGCCACAACAGTGAGAGGCCCGCGTACGGCAAAAAGAAAAAAAAGGCTCTCTGGAGGAAATCTGGGCACTATCTATACAAATTTTAAATGCAAATATCTTTTGATTTGGCAATTCTATTTCTTGAAGTTTTGCACATGTGGTCAAGGAGTCCAAAGATATTAATTTCAGTATTGTTTATAATAACAACAGACTGAAAGCAATGCAAACGTCCTTCAATACTGTACTGTTTTAGAAAAGCATAATATATCACACAACGGAAAATATCAAGAAAGTATACAGCATGAGCTAGATATGTATGAACGGGTCTAGTCCAATCTCCCAAGTAATAAATAAAGCAAAAAACCAACCAACAATCAAGAACAAAGACCAGCTTGTAAAACATGTTATATACCTGTTTTTAAACAGTAAATGCTTCTACACACGTCTGCTCATTTATACATGGACTCTCTCTGGCAGGAAATACAAGCACCTGTCGGCAGTGGGTATCTTGAAGTGGTAGAACGAAGGAACTGGGGGTTAAAGTGAAAGGGAGGCTTTCAAATTTCCATTGTTTATGCTTTAGCATTGCTGGATTTTTAAAAAATTGTGTGCACGTATTACTTAAAATCTCAGACATGAAAATCTTGTTATCAAGATAATTAGTTGTTAGAAGTTAGAACAATAACCTGGAAGTTCTAAGGCCAGGTTCCTGGTTTGGGTTCTAGCAATAACTTGCAATCCAGTAGGTTCTAAAAGTTATCTTCTCAGTGTCTCATTTTCTTCAGTGGTAATTTTGACACCTTTCTATGAATTATATATTGCTAATATCAATCATTAATCAGCAAACAGTATTATTTCAATATTTGTGGAGACACCTCAATGATTTACTTTGTGTACAAACGTACACACGTCTATTTGGAGCAGTTTGCTATCAAAATGATACATATTGTTTGGCAAATTTTAAACCATGGCTCTGTTTACTCTTCTTTCCTCAGCTAATTTTTGGTATGCTTATAAACAAGTTTTTTGAAGTATAAAAAGATCCCTAATAATAACAGAAAATAACTACTCCATTAAAAACAGAAGTGTCAGAGGCATAATCCATAAGCGTATCTGAGTGCCAAGGATGTGTTGACATATATTAGCTTATACACACACAGATTCTATACAAATGAAGGCTACATGCAAACTATTTAGCTGGCCAGCCTTGATATGACCCTCTTAGCTGTTGTAATATTATCCAACTACTTGTTCAGAGATGTTCCATCTGTACTGTCTGGTTATTAATACATGTTGCAAACATCCACCACTGACGTTACACAGTAAATAAAGTCTGTTCTGCTACAACACATATAGCAAAGGATGCGGTGCTCCCCACCAGGGGCCCTCAAATCCCTTTAGCATTTTTCTGCAGGGTGCTTTCACTCGCAGCAGCAGCACCGACCTCTCTCTGTCAGAGGGCTGCCGGCAGGTTGCTAAAGCCCCGGATAGCTGGAACTGCCTGAAATGTCTCCCCTGGTCCCATCTCTAGCCATCACCAAGGACCAACAAATGTTGAAGTGAAATACTCCAGTTACTGTGTGCTCTGACCAGGGTCTCCAGGATCACCTTGTGGGACTAAGCCAAAGTGACCCTCCCTGCAACTCTATTTAATATTGTTCACTTTCTTGGCTTAAATCATCTTTGTAAGCGTCTTTATTTCAGGGTCTGCTTTTAAGGAACCCAAGCTAAGACAGTGTGTTTTACTTTTAGGCAAAGTAGCTCATAATGATCAGCAGATAGAGGATCAATATCAGTATAACATGTAAGCTGAGCTGGTTTATAAAGTTGGTTTTCTTCTAGCATATAAATGTTTTGAAAAGTAATCAGAGTCCAGCTTTCTCATAACTGAAGAGAAAACTTTAGCAATACATAAAAACATCAAGAGAAAAGCTGAATATGCTTCCAACAATACAAAAATACACATACACAAATTTATTTACTGTGTTAGTAATTGCAAAATACTGGGTGCAATCTAAATACCCATACGTAGGAGAATGGTGGAATAAACCATGGTACATCCATGCAGCGGAGCACTATACAGCTGTGAAAAAGAATGGGAATGAGCTCTATGACCTGGTGGAGAGTGATTTCCAGGGCATACTGCTAAGCGAAAAAAAACAAAACTCAAAAGACTATTTATACCATGCTAGCCTTCATGTAAGAAAGGAGGGGAATATAAGAAAATACAGATCTGCACATTTGTGCAAAAGAAGATAAAACAGAAACTAAAGAGAGTGGTTACCCATAGGGGTGAGTAGGAAAAGGACTGAAAGAAGCAGGGGTATTGGAATGGGGGAGCAGGGATGAAGAGGGAGTGACACTTCCCTGAGGATATCTCTTTTAAAGTTCTGACCCCTAGCACCACAGTAACAGTTCATATACCCTACCCACACCCTAAAAAAATAAAGGAATATAAACACTAAAAATAAGCCTAACTTCATTTTCAAATGGATAACATAACCACACTGATGGGAGTGGAGAAGACAAGAGCTAAGTAACTTGACTAGACACTGTAAGGATAAAAAAGGCAAGAAGAACTATACACAAATGCTGTAATTTAGTTAGGAAAAGTGTTTCTCATGGGTGGGTGGCGGTTAGCAATTCTAAAACGATTTTAGGTGTAGACTAGAATTGAACAAATAAGTAAATATACTGTAGATAATATGAGCTGGGTTTCTCACTATTGGAGAGAGAAGTTACAAATATGCAAAGGGAAAAGGTTAAATGAACCCTGTGGTACAGGATTGAAATCAGGGGCATCAGTTTAAACTCGTACTATTTAAAATATATATACAGGGCTTCCCTGGTGGCGCAGTGGTTGAGAGTCCGCCTGCCGATGCAGGGGCCACGGGTTCGTGCCCCGCTCCCGGAATGGGCTAATCTCATGTTTTCTGTAGTTACTTTCCATTCTTCCCTGTTGCACTGCAGGTGTATTGATAAGCTTTTCTCATTTTTTCAGGTGTGAATTATTTTCCTGTTTGTGTCTTACTGTGTTCATCCGACTGAGGTTTTTTGTGTTTTATTTGTTAAATATATATATATATATATATATATATATACACAATACAGATAGATACATACAGAAATATATATGTGTGTATATGTGTAGGTTAGTATACAAACATATATTTCTGAGGTTTGCTGGCTGACAGGACCTAGAAGCAATGACATTTTAGTAGCAATGAGCACATACAGCACCAACCTCTTGGTTTCTAAACATCATTCTCCAACAAAAAGGAGCCAGGGCTCCTTGGAGAAGTGGTTGATTCTAGGACTGTGGCAAAACAAAAACAAAAACAAAGATGAGCCTGGAACATTTTGCGGTGCCAGAAAATAAGGACGTGCTAAAAAACAAACAAACTAACAAACCAAAAATAACACACCTTGTTGAAAGAATAAAGGAGCCATTCTGAAGGAGATTCTATTGGCCAAAACTGGAACAATGTGAGCGACAAACTAAATAATGATAGTATTGGATTTTAACCCATAGAACAAAGTATTTTAAAGTACACACTTACATTTAAAAACTTGAAAAATAAAGAAATGTGAGAGGAGCAATTCTTTCTTTTGGTAGAAGTCCAAGTAATAAATGTAGGAAAAAAGAGGGAAATAGAAAACACCACTAGGGAAACACCACAGTAGTAACTGCTGCAGGCAAATCTATCCATGCATGATAAAACGAGAGAACAAAAGTCTGAGAGACAGGATTTGCCTAGTCTGAAAATATTACTCCCAAGCAAGTTATTAACTCAAAATGCAATGATAGTAACTTGACAGTGGAGAAACTTGGCAGACATCACCTTAACCAAGTGATCAAAGTTATCATCACCAGTCATCAGACTGAGGGACACGAAGCCCCTGATGTGATGCACTGAGAAGGATATAACATCACTCCTGTGTTATTTTTGCCAAAAATGCATAGTTTTATTCCAATCATGAGAAAATATCAGACAAACACAAACTGAGAGAAAGTGTACAGAATAACAGACCAGTGTTCGTTGAAAGCATCAAGGTCATGAAAGATGAGAAAGACTGAGAAACTGTTATGACTGGAGGAGACAAAGGAAAAGTAACAGCTAAATGCAACGTGGGATCCTAGATAGGACTGTAGAAGAGAGAAAGGATATTAGTGGAAAAACTGGAGAAATCACATAAGGTCTGTAGCTCAGTTAACAGTACTGTACCCATGTTAATTTCATGGTGTTGCCAATTAACTGTACTATGGCCATGGAAGGTGTTAACATCAGGGGAAGTTGGGTGAAGAGTATACATGAACTCTCTGCATTGCTTTTACGATTTTTCTGAGTCTAACGTTAGTTTACAATAAAAACTTAAAACCCCAAAATTCTACAATATTACTGTTCTTTAGTATAAATGTAGCTGGTTTAGTGGCTTTAAGAACCACTACATGTTCACGCATGCGAAGCTATTTGAGGGAATCTGAGCAGGCAGGCTCTACTCTGCCTATGTTTAAGTGTTACTTACAAACACAGCTCTACAAATAAAAGTTAATCCTCAATAATAGATTCTACAAACTGTTTCCTTTCATTTGCTTTTAACCCTCCCTAACTAAGATAATGCAGACAGGCAGTGATTTTCTTTCTTTTTTTTTTTTTTTTTTTAATCACAGGTAGAATGGGTTTCACATAATGGGTTTATGCTAGGCTATAGATCTAATGGAACCGGCCTGGTTTAAACATTTACCGTTTAGAGTCCTCAGATACAAACAAATGCCTAGGTTTCAGGACCATGAGTACCTGGCCATTTTTCATGCTTAGGAATAAAAAAGATATGGAGAAACTAGAACCTCAAAGCAGCCATTGTTACATTCTTCCCAATTCATTAAACATAATAAATTTTCTATTTTAAAAGGCTGTTTGCTTACTTGGAGTATGCTGGAGAAACCCAATATGGGTTGTCCTCGGCTGCTTTGGCGTGCCGCAAAATGGCTTCCCGGGGATTGCTGTCATCAGTTTTGTCCAAAGCAATGTTCTTCACAATGTATGACGACAGGGTGCCCCCGTGGGTTCCAACCCGGCCACCACGACCTGTTCCAAACCAAATCCGGAATGGAGTGAGCATATACCTTTTGTACACTGGGCTTATCTGACAAGGTTGAGAATCCCTCACTGCTGGCTTCCAAGGCGGACGGTTCAAAGAATGACAGACTAGGGTCAGGGATTCAGGTTTACCTGACTTTTGTCATTCCCTACAGAATCAAGGTTTTGAGCACTCTGAGGCTTCTAACAGACTTTGGTTTGAAGCACACAAATCTCAAGAGTACTTGAGTATCGTCCTTTCAGCTTTCATTTATGATAATCAAAACCAAAGTAGGACATCACCAAACCTCAACTTCCCCATAACATTTTTTTTTTTTTGCGGTACGCGGGCCTCTCACTGTTGTGGCCTCTCCTGTTGCAGAGAACAGGCTCTGGACGTGCAGTCTCAGCGGCCATGGCTCACGGGCCCAGCCGCTCCGCGGCATGTGGGATCTTCCCGGACCGGGACACGAACCCATGTCCCCTGCATCGGCAGGCGGACTCTCAACCACTGCGCCACCAGGGAAGCCCTCCCCATAACATTTTTAAATAGAGACATTTTTTATTATGCCTTAGTTGCTTACTTTACACAATGACACCAATGTAGGAAGAAATACAAATAGTTTGCCATGTGTATGCCTTAAAAAATTCCTCAGGCATGAACACATGAAATTCAACTAATAAAAATAACCAATGATCATTAGGTGCTATTTTAGATTTAAACAAACATATCGTAGGGCTTGCCATCTTCCAAGTACCTTGTAGGAGAGAAAACAAGATGAACAGACTGATTCACATTATTTTACTGTACTGTAATTGCTCTAGACAGGAAGCTCCACATGGGCAGGAATGTGTTCCCCACTGGATCCCCAACTGCCAGCCTGGTTCCCAGTACTCAGAAGATGTATGACTTTTTAGGAAGATTAAAAAAAAAAAAAGGAAAAACAAAAAACCACACCACATGACCACATGAAAAGTCAAGTAGCACTAAAAGATTAATTTTATAAGGCAGGAAATAACTGCCAAAGAACCTGTATGGCCAGTAACTAAGTGGAAGGAGAGGAAGGAGAAAGCTCTTCAGGCTGGTCTGGTGAGGGGAGAGGGTCTGTAGGAAGAGATAAATTCAATTTGGGAGAACTCAGAAGACAGAGAAGGTCATTTTCAATGAGCAGAATGGTTTAAATACAAAAGTACAGAAAGAGGCAAGTTCACTGGGCATTTGGGGGCAGGAATGAACCAACAGTCATGCGAGAAGATCAGAGTGGGAGAGAGGTGAGGTGTAAAGCTCAAAAGTACGTTAGGGGCTTCCCTGGTGGCGCAGTGGTTGAGAGTCCGCCTGCCGATGCAGGGGAC
>NW_006781628.1:296659-332730 GCF_000442215.2 Lipotes vexillifer
GTGCTCCGCAACGGGAGAGGCCACAACAGTGAGAGGCCCGCGTACCGTAAAAAAAAAAAAAAATGCGTTAGATTCAGACTGAAGAGAACTCAATCTCTGGAAATGCAACTGGACAGTGTAAAGCTTATGAAGATTTGAGGGCAGGAGCAATACGAAAGCTACAGGAACTGGGAATAAAAGCTGTGTGTGAGATGAACGAAGGTAGGGTGGTGAGGAGAGAGATTTGAGAAGGTGCCTAGTTAGAAGAGCTTTTCAATAATCCAGGCAAGAATATTATTTAGGAACTTTGATTAGGATGGTGGCAGAGAAAATGGAAAAAAAATTGAGATTGGTGTATGAAATATTTTCAGTGCTGAAGGGTCAGGCCAAACAGATACAGGTCCAGAGCTCAGGGTCACATGAGTGAACAATTCATAAGCTTTAAGCATGTGAATATAGGACAAATGGAAACTATGCAGGTGATAACAGAAAACAGGATTCTAGTAAAGGTACGTGGTATATGATAGCCAATGCTGCCTTGCTTTCTTCTGGTACCTACTTTCTTAGAAACTCTAAGGATTTTTATTCATCTTCTAGGGAAATGGGCAGCTCCATTTTATCAACACAGAATTCAATGATGTTCACTTTCTGCCTTCTGTGAAACCTAATCCAGCCTAAATTCTGGTCAAAGTACCCAGTGTTGCATATTAAGCCAATATTGAGAGCAGTGGTTTTAACACTGGGTCCCAAGGAGCCCCAGAGTTCAACCGAGGTCACCTAAAGGGCTCTAGCTGGAGACCAAGCAGAAAGGGCTCCGGGCTTCCTCTCGACTTCAGCACAGCAGCTCCATTTTTATCAGTTTATGCACTGGGTTTCCGCATCAGATCTTTACACGAGAACTTCTGATGCTAAAAGAAGACGTTTGAAAACCCCTATTTAGTAAAATCTCTGAAGACAGGCATCTAGGCCCAAAAGATCTTCCAAATTCTGTATCTATTACCCCACCCTGCCCCGCAACCCCCTTTGCGAGTCACTAGTTAGACCACAGTCACCTGGGCCTGCGACAGGAGGTTCGGGTTTGTGAGACTTCAGGGGATCCAGTCTGTCCTTCTCCAGCTGTTTCCTTGTACTCCGCTGGCGGGGCTCACGGAACATAGGCAAGGCGTGAGCTACGAGAAGTCACATTTGAAAAATTTCATTATGATAATAACCCTTCCATCCAAAAACATAGCTAACGCATGAGTACATGATCATGAAATGGAAGTCATAATGACAGCCTTCATCTAATAATAAAAGACGGTCTTATTGCAACCAATTAGCCAATTTCGTCTGAGACCAGGCTCACTGTTCACCTCTCCTGGCAACTAACGGCACTCAGGAGATGCCGTCAAATACCGTCACAGAAACATTGGTGAGGCTCCCCATCTCCCAAACCATGGGCAGCAGTTAAACTTAGTTTCTGTGGTTTTGAAAAGAAACACTTAATGGGACTGCCTCTTGTTTTTTCTTATAGGACCCAAATGCAAATAATGCCAACAGCTTGCCTGTCAGCCCTGAAGTTTCCTCAGATGCCTCATAAACACTGGAATCACTTCACACATTTCTGAAATGTGACCACCTCTCAGGAGGAGCTGACAGCACTGAGAAACCGGAAGGGAGGAACACTTATCCCACTGAAACTGGGATAAAGGTTGCCTTGAATGCAGCGAGGTGCCTGAATCTCCTGATGTGGTGACTTGATGGGGACTTAATCCTTTTCAATATGGTCGACAAAGGAATAAAAATCAAAGTAATATTTGTCCAATTGTTGTTGCTCAATGTCAGAATTAAATTTCAGAATATAAAAGAAAATATGTATTAAAAAGGGAAACTGTGATATTCTGGTGGAGAGGGAGAAGACTATTGGGGATAGAATCAAATATCTTTTTTTGACCAAAAAAAGTACCAGAATAATTTCTTTGAATATTTATATGCAAATTAAAACCCCTTTAAAAGAGAAAACTGGGGGACAGTTAAAGGAATAATAGGGGTTTAAAGGAAATTTATGATATGAATGACAGAAATGTCTGTTAACATCTAAAAAACACTTCCAGTACCCCTCCTGTCCTCTACCCGTGCTTCCAGCCTGGGCCAGGGTCATATCACTCACTAGTAAAATATGCCTACCTTGAGTCAGGGGAGCTGAAACACAGCCACCCGTCACTCTGTCGGGCAACACGACACAACAGTATTTTTAGGAGGGGGAAAAATAGCTTTTCACTTCAAACGAATGCAGGAATTTAAGTAGGCCGCATGTAATCACATGAGTTAGACTGGTTATGACACCGACTTTAACACTTCTACTCTTGCAAAAAATGTCACCGGATCTCTTTACTGATCATCAGCTCCAAGGGACATGGCCTTAGACGAGACCAACCACCAGGGAGAAAACCCAGCAGTGCAGCGCCCCCTGGTCTTTAGACTGAGCCACTGATAAAGTCCACAGGGGCATCTGCTAATGACAACTGCTACTGCATCCAAGATCTCCTGCCCAGCCGCAACCTGTGACAGGTCTGAGACCGTGACTCTGGGAAACAAAAAACTGCCAAATTAACGAGGCTGTGTGACAAACCCGAGAGAAGCTGCTCTGTCCTGGTAAGATTTCTGATCATACCCCAGGTAGTTCATTTTATATCTAAAGGTCTCTGGATCAGTCTATCACATGGTCACAGAATTTAGGCTTTTCCCTCTTGTGTTGAAAGTTACATGAAGTAACCCTGTCTCCGTGACGGGGCACAGAAGCTAAAGGGGTTAGCTATTATATGACCCCCAGTCCTGATCACATGAAAGGGGTATTTTGTACCATATGCCTGAACTCGGAGAGCATTTTCTGTCTCTAAAGCCATGAGATCAACAGCACACTAGAACAGGAGACAGACGCGTGATGGAGAAACCATTTTAACAACTTACGGGTGATGATGTAGTCCTGGGTTAGAGTCTCCGCTTGTTTCGCCTTCCGCTGTGTTTTAACCACGCACAATTTCGCTCCCCTGAGAGGGGTAAAAGCAAACGATTTTCTTTATTTGGTCTCAGAAACAAAGTCTACGTCAAAAGCATTAGATACTTTCAGGAACATGCTCTGTACACACCACCTCACTGAGTCCTTGACTTTCTAAGGACTGGCAACAGATGGAGCCCTTGGTGATAAGAGATTAAATGTATGGGAAAGCAAGTCTGAGTCAGTGGTTACTACTCTGTGAAAGGGTTAGAAAGGTAACTGGAAAACAAAAGGCCAGTTTAAAAAATCTATAGAAATAACCTAAAATTAAGATCTTAAAGAGATATTAATAACATTAATCAACCTTTTCACCCTAAAGGTCATAGGGTTCAAATTTTAGTTTATGTCTCAGATGAAAGCAACCTAGGTAGTCTACAGCCCAAGTGGCATTTGTCTACAATTCAAATACAAGAGTACAAGTGATCTGGAACTGAGTCAGCTTGGCAGTGTTGCCAAGGGGCTACAGTCCAAGAATGTGTGGGATTAACCAAAAGTGTGCTTAGAACATTTCACTTCTCCTTAGCAATAATGAGCATCCGTTTCAGGAGAAACAAAAACAAATAAGCAAATTTCTTAAAGTAAAGATTCCAAAGATAGGAATCTTCTGAAGGGTGCTATCAAATGGGGTTCGTTATTTTCTCAAGTAAAACAGACTCCCTTCTCTCATCCTAATTACATTAGCATTTTCAATTTCTTTATTAAAAAACAAACAAAATCCTATCTGTTCTTAAAGACCACAATATATAACTTTATTTTATAGGGCAAAGGTTCCAACTCCAGAAAATTCTGTCTGCTTCTATTCAGAGCCAAATTATAGTCAATACATATTCACTAACAGAGGATGGGTTTCCTTTCCCCTGAAAGAACGTGGGAGCTCAAAACAGGTTTACGGGGGACCCCAGTAAATACAGCATGTGAATTTTAGTACTAGCTAACCAAGGCTGACTCTAAAGAAAGAGCTAATCACTCACTATACCTTAACAAAGAGAAACAAAACCATCTTTTTTTGGGTTGGTGACACGTTTACCTTTGTGCCCAAGGAAAAGAGAAATAACTGAGAGACTGACTGAGCCTCTAGTGAAGTTTTCGGATCCTTGAAGCACATTGGTATGCTTACATTTGGCATTTGGGGACAGACATGGGATTGAAGGGGAAAGTAGCTGTGCTGTCCTCCTCTGCTGGCAGAGAACAACCCTGCCAAACATCCAAACCGGCACCTGATAAAAGCCCAAACAAAGAGGGAACAAAACGGACTAGCCGTTTCCATTTCCTATAAGTGGTTAGTTCCCTGCTTTGTTAATCCCTTACATGCATCACTGCTAATGCCACTGTTCAGGGTGGTATGCAAAGTGGGCAGGCCTTTTTCTCCCCTTGCACTCAACATTTCAGCTAAAGAACTGCAAATCCCCAGGAAACTTTCACTTTGAATTCTGTATGGATCAAGGGAGATATCCAAATCCTCTTTAAAGCACAATACTAGGAGTTTGAGGCTTTACTCTGTGCCAGCTGCATTTTCTAAAAGGGTGGATCCCCATCAAAGAGGGAAATAAATAAAAGTGGGGGTGGAAAAAGAAAACTCTCCCCCAGTTGCTGTCATCCATCTAAAACAGGCAATACTTATGAAATACCTCTGACTCTTGTTGGGGTCATAATAGACTTTAGCCAATCCGTTTCCAGTCCCCACCATGATCTGGTTCAGCTTTGGATGCCACAGGCAGCGGACAACACTCTGTAAAGGAAAGGCATGGTAGTCAGCTAAAGAGGGCACATAAAAATGGAAAAAATTCTGCTGCTACTTTGATGGCTTGTTTACGCAACTGAATACCACCCTGATGACTACGTGTAACTTTTAGGGCATGTTCTTCTAAACCATAGGGTTGTGTTCCTGAGGCTGAGTTCTGTTCTATCACTTGTTATCTGTGTGATACTCTATAAAAATAAAAAAGATGCTCCCTTCCTGACATCTCTCCTCTCCTTCCCTGACAGCCTTGAAACCACAAAGCTGGGCTTTCCCAGCTCTGCTGCCACATGAGGCTGGCATCTTAGAATGCTGAACCCACATAACTCAGTTCATTTTACCACTGAAGCAGATTTAGATCTCAGTGTTTTATGCTTTTATACACACAATAAATATGCCCCTCTGGACAGCATATTGAGACCAGGTGGTTACTGTTATTAGTTTACAAAGATCGAAATCTCATAAAGCTTTTTCAGGAACAACACACATTTGCAAACATTGAATAATATCTCCCTATCTATGAGATAAACCAGCAGGTCAGTAGCTGAAGTAAAACAGAGATATGGAATATAAAGCTTTGATATTAACCTGAATGAAAAGCTATTTAGGAGAAGGTTCACTGGAAGATATGATCCTGTGAGTTCATCACTAGTAAGGAAAATAAGTGGTACTCTGGGGTCAGAAAGAACCACGAGTTCTCAGTGAGAAGTACAGCCTGTTTTTAATTTTTGCTGAAGGAAGAGGGCATAGGTGGAAGAGATGGTAGGGATAGAATTAAGGGGGAAAAAATGAAGCTAAGGTTGGTAGGCAGAAACAGCATGTGCTGGGTTCTGCAGATCTCACTCTGATAGAGCAAGAAATGAGTGGAAACATTAATTCAATGATTATCAGGAACCTCTCACGTGCCAGGCAATGTACAAGGACTGAGGGAAAAAGGGTACAATTAGATATTACCATTTTCTGTTCTAATACTAAAATGCAAATCATGGAATTTCTGTCTCCCAAATAATCTAACTTGGGCTGGATTTCTTTGGTTTCTTCTCCCCAGCCATCCAGCTCTTTTCTTAAGACAGAATATCTGGGAATCCCTGTAACCCCTTTTGATAGAAACTCTGGCTCCCACCTGACTGGCCAAAAAAAAAATGCATATAGTTAAATGGCTGCAATTCCTACTCTGAGATTCCTGAGAAACTAAGAAGGAAATGTAAGAGAGTCTGCGGAACTTCTAATTCATGCCTGACAATATTCGAGAAGAGTGGTTCTTAAGCTCTGCACCACTGAAGAGCGTTGAGATGTTCTATTGAGAAAACCAAATCAGAGTGGTTGCGTTTCCCCTGTCGTCGAGGGAAAACTAAGTTCAAAGGGCAGTTTTTCACAGCTTTAAGTTTTCTTTCCACAATTTTTCTTAAACCTGTGGTGCCTGCTACCCAATGTCTACTAGCAAGTGCTAAAAGATGATAAAACATTTATAATGGTGAGGGAATATTAACAGAAAAACCTGAAAATAGTAAATCATATTTTTAGTAAAAGATGAAAATAGTAAATCAAAGTTTGACTTTTAGGGTGTGGGGTGGTTGTTGCTTTGTGCATATGCTCATGAAACTTACTTTATAATGCATGTGTATAAAAAGTCACATTTTCTCCTAATAAAACTGTGCCTGGTTGGTAAGATGGAATTAAGTATATCAGTAGTTCACGGTCTGCAAAGCATGACCTGACTACCAGGTTCTCTGCCACTGAGACTAATTTGAGAAGCACGCCTAGACCACTGGGAATTTCCAGATGGTCAAGGCCAGGTATGTGGAAAGATGAAAAGAGTCACAAACATAACTTCATATCTTACCTAGAATAAGTTCATCCAAGCCAATACTCATCTCCTTCAGGTCTTGGCTTAAGTGTCATAACTACCCAGACCACCCTATTTAAAACTGCAACACACAACTCCCCTTACTTTCCTTGTTTTTACAGCATGTATCCCATTTTAAAGTACCATATAGTTTACTGTTAATTATGCTAATTGTCTGCCTCCCCTACTAGGATATATGTTGCACACAGGCCGATCTTCGTCTGTTTTACGTAGCCAAGAATCCCAAGTGCCTAGATTAGTGTCTGGAACTCAATAAATGTTTGCTGCAGGGATGAATTAAAAGTTACAGTTCACCCAAGCCTCAATGGATTGCTTTGCTAGGTGGAGGTAGAGACAGTTTTCAACTTAAACTCACTACTGCCTAGGAGGGATAATTTGATTTCTCCAGATCATTATTATACTCAAGTACCCCACAAACACAGTAGGGTTAGCTCCCTCACAATGTGGGCCTAAAAAGAGGGATGTGCAAGGACCAGAGAGCAAGGGAGGAAAGTGAGAGGGCCTTCAGAAATCTCAGCACCCACAAATCACCCCAGGACAACTTTAAGCACATAGCATTAAAGTTATTTCTTTTCCTTGGTTCTCTAGAGATCTGGCTAAGCAGTCTAAGATTACTAGTTCTCAAATATGTTTTCAAGTGAGCAGGGTGCAGAATTGGAAAAGATCCACAGTGTAGGCCTGGTAAATTCCAAGACACCCAGCCAAATAGGCAGTTTCCAGGGGCAGCAGGTTACTGTTACTCTCTCCCTCTATGCTGAGGGTGTAAATGTTAGAGAGAGGCAACGGCCCAGGCCAACAGACCAATGTCTGACGGCTTTCCAGGGAGTCCAAGCTCAGGGCACTGCACCTCTATTCCTGTTCACAGCTTTTACCCTCTAATGCCCTTAGACACACACACGGCTTTTTATATGGAAGCAAGGAGAAGGCAAATGAGACCCCTTGAACTAAACAGTCATTCCAGAGCTCCATCCACTGTGGCAGTGAGTCACCAAAGCAGCCAATGAGGACTCTGGGAGCAGTCTGACTTAAGCAAAAGATACTTAAGGCTCAATTACCCTAAGACTGGCTATTAATTAAATATTACAAGGATTCCAAAACATGGAATGAAGAAACAGAATTCTAAGTCAAAGGTGGGTGGGCTTTTTTTGTTTATTAATATTTATTGTGTATGTTTAGCTAACCTTCGTAAACTTTGCAGCTAATGCGGCTCCACACTTTGTCCCGTCAAGGAAATGCATCTTATAGCAGAGAGCTGGCCATCTGCCAAACCAAACAACCCCTGAGACGGCAGCGAGGCTGGGGAGCAAGTAGAGCTGCCACGCTGCTAACTTGTCAAACACACATACTGGGTTTTACTTAACAACAATGGGACACGTGCCTGCTAGAAGCCCAAGGAGCTATCAGAAGACAGATGAGCTGTAGCTACTTAGAAGGAATGCATTCAGTCAGTCAACCATCCACCAAAGACATCTTCCATCCTCTGTTCTTGAAGAGGTACTTCTGTAGCTGGGGGCTTGCCACATTTAGACGTACACATTTGCTGAGTGACACAGCAAATGAAGGGTAGAGAGCACATCTGAATTAAAGGAGCAGAGGAAAATGTCATGACAGGAGATCTGCACGGACCAAAGAGAAAGCAGAAGGCCACTGCAGTGCAAAGAACTAGATTCTGAAGTTAATCTGCATATTTTAATATACTGATTTGCTTAATTAAATCGATAAAGGGTTTTATTCTTACACTGGCTTCCCCTAGCTGCCTAAGCTGAACCCCATGTTACCATAAAAATTAAGTTTAGTCTTTTAAAATTTATTTATTTTTTATTTTTGGTTGTGTTTGGTCTTCGTTGCTGCACAAGGGCTTTCGCTAGTTGCGGTGAGCGGGGGCTACTCTTTGTTGAGGCGCGCGGGCTTCTCACTGAGGTGGCTTCTCTTGTTGCGGAGCATGGGCTCTAGGCGCGTGGGGTTCGGTAGTTGTGGCATGTGGGCTCAGGAGTTGTGGCTCACGGGTTCTAAGCGTAGGCTCAGGAGTTGTGGCGCACGGGCTTAGTTGCTCTGCGGCATGTGGGATCTTCCTGAACCAGGGCTCAAACCCACGTCCCCTCCATTGGCAGGCAGATTCTTACCCACTGCGCCACCAGGGAAGTCCCTTGTAAACCAAAACCTACTGTCATTTTAGATAATCTGGCAGTGCAGAGGAACCACAGTCTGCCCCAAAAGTGCTCAGCTCTAGCGGCAGCCACAAAGAGACAGTAACTGGAGATGGAGATCATAAGCAAGATGACAATAAGTTACAAGACTTTCAAGTGCTCAACACAGAGATCTTTCTTTTCTGTGAAGACTAAAGAAAAAAGAGGGGTGGGGGGCAGAGAAGAAGAAAGCACTTTGTGTACAAAAGGCAGTGTCAAGATTCCAAAACAGGAATTTTGGAATTACCCCTCTACAAAAGTAAAACGGCCACAAAAAATTTCCAAATAATTTATTTCTGTGGTTTTGTTTTGCTTACTTTAAGTGAAATCATGGAAGCAAATAAGGAGAAGAGGAGGAAATCAATGAGAGATATAAATTTACATTTTAGGACATGGTAGGAAAGGAACTATTAGGTATTTGCAACTTTATGTTATTTAAAGTAGTTGAATCCTCACAGCAACACTACAAAATTAGTTATTCTCACCCCCATTTCACAAGGAGAAGAAACTGAGGCTTGCAGGAGGCTGGGTAACTTTCCCAAGGTCACATAACTTGTACACAGAGGAGCTGGGCTCAGCAGGGAGGTTTTCCCAACTCCAGTGCTCATTCCTTTAGACCACCTAATTATGCAAAGGCCTGTTTTAGAAGATGATGGGGAGGAAGGGATGTGGCGGATTTAAAATCATCTCCAAACCCACCTGACCCAGAAAGAGAAGTCTTAGCAAGTTTATACTAAAAAGCAGATGGTATTACTAAAATCATAAGGAAGGAAAAAGGAACTACTACCCCAGTTCACAAATGTTACTATAAAAGAAATCAATGCCCGCATAACATCTTAGGCATCCGTAATGCACATATCTAAACACCACCCTTATTCTACTTCACATGCTAAAAGAAGCCTAACAGCCTTCATAATTTTATATCTTAATCATGATTATGATGAAACACCATTTCTTGATTCTTCTCAGCTGCTGACCCACACTGTAAAAGAAACTCCGTCTGGTGTTTTCATGTTTGGTTTTTGTCACATAGTACAAGAATGGATAAGCTAACCCAGTGATTCCTTGGGAGAAGGAGCATTTTCCAAAATTTCAAATAAAGAGCCTAACACCTGTCTGGGGAGGAGACTGTCACACAGTTTTGCACACTTGTGTAGAGGCAGTCTTACGGTCGTGGACACCCTCAGGACTACCCAATACATCTGAAAGGCCATGTATATGCTGATCCCCAAAACTAAGAACACAGATCAAGATGTGAGTCCAAAGCAAATAAAAAGAAGGCAGATGAAAATGGAAAGGTACTGGAGAAAGAATTTTCTTTGGATTTGCACAAGCCCAAGTTTTATTTCACAGAGAAAGAAAAACTGCTTTCCACATTAAAATATTGAGCCAGTGAGGCAGAAGAGTAAGATGGGAAATCTTTAAACTCTTCCAGGCTATTTGTCCTGTCCTCCCAAAGCCTTGCTTTTCCCAAACTTGGATGATTTTGCAGCATGCATGGGCCATCGGGCTTAGTTTCATTCCTCTAAAGTTCAGGAAGCAAACCTGGTGAGTAAGCCTCAGTCTACAATAAATAAGACTCCTCAACACCCACCTGATCTCCATGGAGACATCCCTCAAATAAAAACGATTAAAGACATTTTCTCTGCTCTTATAAGTGAGCACGTGCCTATCCTTTTTTCCTCCTCCACATTCCTCCAACTCTAAGGAACTTCCACCATAGGGCCGGACTTGTAGCAATTATCACTCTTTGCTGGAAATCTTCTTAATCTTCCCCCTTCCCTGCCCCGAACAATTCTCTCTCTGATAAACCAGATAGAAGCTCAATGGTGAAAAGAAAAAAATGCCATGGCACTTTTATAAATGTATGGGTTGCTGCAAAAAAAACAAATAAGGAAAAGTGTTGCTCTATTCCTGCCATAAATATTTGGTACAGATGCACAGATTATGCTTTTTAAAAACTGGTATCTAATTAACAAATTAAGTCCTACCAAACGGATGGGAAAATGCATTTATTAAAATCAGTTTATTTACAGCCTCTGCTCTAAAATTAAGGTAACTGCTCAAGCAGCAAAAATCTGGAACCTGGTAATTGTCCTTGGCACAAAATGAATCACATCTGTAACTGATAATAAACTTGCCTAAAGAACTTCATCACAAGAAAAAGATCTCAGAGAAAATGGAAGGTCTCTTGGGTAAGAAAATTAAATACAATTTTCTTCCTCTAATTCAAAACACTAAATGTTAGTTTGCTCCAATCTGCTATTTGAGAAGAACTTACAGAGGCAAAAAAAAAAAAAAAAAAAAAAAAAAAAAAAAAAAAAAAAAAAAAAAAAAAAAAAAAAAAAAAAAAAAAAAAAAAAAAAAAAAAAAAAAAAAAAAGGCACAAATAATGATTGAAAAAAAAATCTAGTAATTATTCTTATTAATGACAGTCTGGGAGCAGGAAACAAATAAGAGGCTGGAAGCTGGAGTCCACAGGGTGAGTGACACCAGTGGTGGATCCTACAAGGCAAATACAACAAGGGAGGGAAAGTGACTGGGGGTGGTGGTAGTGGTGGGATGAATTGGGAGATTGGGATTGACATGTATACACTAATATGTATAAAACGGATCACTGGGCTTCCCTGGTGGCGCAGTGGTTGAGAGTCCGCCTGCCGAGGCAGGGGACATGGGTTCGTGCCCCGGTCCGGGAAGATCCCACATGCCGCGGAGCGGCTGAGCCCGTGAGCCATGGCCGCTGAGACTGTGCGTCCGGAGCCTGTGCTCCGCAACGGGAGAGGCCACAACAGTGAGAGGCCCACGTACCGAAAAAAAAAAAAAAACAACAACGGATCACTAATAAGAACCTCCTGTATAAAAAAATAAAATAAAATAAAATTCAAAGATTAAAAAATCAAAAAGAAGCAGCGCTCACTGGAGGCACATTCCCAATATTCTTGTAGAAATTCCGACTGGTGGGCACAGGATGGATCAAGTGTGTCAAGATATGGAGCCACACAGGCTTGAGAGGGGCCTGGGGCACTGGAGCCTCAGGCAAGTCAGTTCCAGCAAAGAGTGGGTTTGTCTGTTATATCACACATTATCATCTATTATGAGGACCAGCTTGTGAAAGAGCTTGGGAAGCAGTACCCAAGGCCATCTCTCTCGATCTAATCTGCACAGACCCAGACCCCTTTACCATTCTTCATTTATAAGTAGTTCGAGATGGGAATAAAGATAATAACCATAAATCTTTTCTTTATATAAATAAACAAAGCACAAATGGATAAAGCTTGAAATCCCTAACTACTGGATAAGAAATATATATGATCAGATCTTGGGAATCATCAAGTAGGTAAAACCAAAAATTAAAGAAAAAGCTGAATCTTCAAAGATGAACTATACAGGATATGTAAAGCACTATTTGGCTTAATATAGTACAGGTAAAGATGTTTTACAAATCATACTCTTTTATTTAGCCCTTTGGGGGTCTCACAACCCCTCATCATGCAAGACACAGCATTATCTATCACTCCAAAAAAGGAAAAAACACTATCCTGGGACATGTGTTAATTATAGAAGTTTTTCTTCCCCACACTAACATAAACTGTGAAAGTCTGGCCAGAATTCTGATACAACAGCTGGAAAACTTGTTACCAAAGATCGTTCATCAAATTCTGGTTGGGAGAGGAAAATCCGTGGTAGAAAATCTTACAAAACATGTTAAGTCCTTCACTTGGTCTTCTACCAGTGTGATGTAATATGGTGCTGGGTTTGGACAACAGAGCACTAGCCATTACTGTATTATTCTCTTTTCTTGATATTTTATAGCGTCAAGTATGTTTCTCCTTCAGGGTCGTGTTATCTAGTAGGTGATTCTTCACCCAGTTTTGCCATTCGTGGCAATTATGTCTATACTAGGAAGTATAGATATGTTTAAATGCCAATTCAATAAAACACCAAACTTGTGTAGAGAAGAAAAACAAAGTTTCTAACTAATCAAAAGGGAAACATTGACTGTTTCTATTGCTTTGAAGGACTACAAATAGAAGCAAAATAGTAAACAGAAAATATTTCCATGAGACTGCTGACACCAAATAAGTAGTAGATGCCTTTTAATATAGCATGTTACAGGGTTAAATGACACTAGAAAATGAATAAAGTATTAAACTGGACAAGCCCTGCTCTTAGTCCTCATTCTTCCGCCTTCAATGATTTATGAAGCCTGAAGCAGGATGTGATAGGTTCTTCATCTAATTGTAACTCCCAAAATGAGATCACTGTCGGACAGATAATTATAGGAAAAGACAACTCACTATAGGTTTTGAATCTGGATTCCTGCAGTAAACGTTATTTCAAAGAAGAAAATGTTGAATAGAGAATCTAAATAACTGCTCCTGAACTAAGAATCTACTGGTTAAATTTATAAATTGTTCTTTTAAAAGAGACTGGAAATGAGAACAGAAATGAAATGATAAGCACATCAGAATTCATCTTCTATTCTAAGGAAGAATAAAGATCAGAATTTTGATAAAATACAGTGACAAATTCCAAGAAATAATTTTTACTTCAAAGCAGAGTGTGTTCTACAAAAGAGATCCAGGAAACAGATCATATTCATTAACAGTATAACAACCAAAACAAATTATATTCATTACAGTTTTAGATTACCAGTATTTTAAGCATCCACAGTAAACTTGCTTCCTCCACTGAACTCAAAACATAGCTATTTTTAGTAGGTCTGAAAAAAGATCACCTCAAGTTTTAAAGAAGTAGACAATTAAAATTTGTACTTCTTTCATCAAATCTAAAAGAAAACATATTTATGCTCTGAAATTCCAAATTAATTAGAAAAAACTATTAACAAAAAACAAAAACAAGAGAAGCTGGTATGGAATAGGCCATTATAGTAAGTCCCGATAAGAACATGCTATAATACAATATAACAAAAGGTAAAGCAAAATTAACAAATACATTTTCACCAAACACCTACCATGTGCCATATATTGTTCCAACCATAGCAATATAATGCCCTTCCCACCCATATGGCACCAAGGAGTCCCTTACTCCAATTTGGTCACTGGAAAATCTAGAAATGTCTGAGAAAAAGAGTACCAGAGATAACAGAAGTGTTGAGAAAATATGACCCACAAGGAAATGTTAAAACAACAACAACTAAGTTTGGTTCACTTAGACAAGAGAAGACAGAACAGCAACTTTATAATCTTAAAGGAAATAGAGGATGTTGACCAGCTGTTCTCCAATTCCTTGAGGACTAGAGTAAAGGATGTGGGCTCTAAGCATGAGAATGTGAGCCTAAAAATAATGTAAAAAAAAGATACGATGGTATGGGATTTCATAAACAGAAATGAACTCTTAGGGAAGTTGTAAACTCTTCTGTTAAAAGTCTAATTTTCATATAGGAGAGTTGAGCCGTAGTACTCAGGTAGGCAAGAAGATGGACTCTGGAAGATAATACTGAGACACGGAGCAACGTATGCCTGATGCCAGATGGCAGCTGATGAAGCAAAAGCCAGCAGCTTTGCCTGTGGCATACTTATGTGAAGAGAACCTATCACCAGTGTAGGAGATGGGACTCGCACTAGGATCAAAGACATTATTTTATTTCCTATAATATGAATGTCCCTGCAAATGTGCAGTGATCTTAGAGCTTCCTCCTAGGCACATTTGCTGCAATATGTACTATTTCATTATTTATTTCATATAGTTTTGCACCGCAGTTATGATTTTTTTAATTAAAAAAAAAAATCTCCTGGTGCTGGGTGAGATACAGGGATCACATTCCACTCAGTCTCTCCCTCTGAATGCAGTTATAAAACCTAAATTTCAGGATTCCGAAAACTAAATAGTAGTAGGTGGATTGGGGAATTAGCCCAGAATTGAAAGTATCACTAAAGCAGCAGTGAGTTTACTATTTCCCCACTCTGATACTCCACCCTATCCCCCCGACAAAAAAACCTGTAATGAACAAAAGATCAAAAGTTTAAATTAAGGCAGCCTCAGTTCAACTGAATTTTCCTTTTGCCTCAGGCTTCAGTACAGCTTGGCATAGCACTGTTACTGATCCCATTTTTATTTAAAGCACTGGAATTTTACTCATCATGAATTTTATGCATTAATTCTTATTTTTTATAATATTGCATTAAAATGTTAATTTGCTTTGATTACTGAGTTTTTTGATACCTCCTTCAATTTTGTGCTTCAGTCTGACCCTAGTCCTGGCCTTGATTCAACCTATATCTCACTCTATTACACAAAGGTTAGCTCAAAATAAACCACACACCCAAAATGAACCACATTAAACCATAGAACTTTTAGAAGAAAACACAGAAGAAAATCTGTGTAACCTGGAATCAGTCAAGGAGTTCTTAGATGTGACACCAAAGCTACATTCTACAAAATTAAAAACTGATAAATTAGACTTTACCAAAATTAAAGTATTTTGGAGGAGCTTCAAGGTGGTGGAAGAGTAAGATGCAGAGATCACCTTCCTCCCCACAAATACATCAGAAAGACATCTAAATGTGGAACAACTCCTACAGAACACCTACTGAACGCTGGCAGAAGACCTCAGACCTCCCAAAAGGCAAGAAACACCCCACGTACCTGGGTAGGGCAAAAGAAAAAAGAAGGAACAGAGGCAAAAGAATAGGGAGGGAACCTGCACCTCTGAGAGGGAGCTGTGAAGGAGGAAAGGTTTCCACACACTGGGAAGCCTCCTCGCAGGCGGAGACTGCGGGAGGCGGAGCGGGGAGCTTCGGAGCCACGGAGGACAGCACAGCAACAGGGGTGCGGAGGGCAAAGCGGAGAGATTCCCGCACAGAGGATCGGTGCCGACCGGCACTCACCAGCCCGAGAGGCTTGTGTGCTCACCCGCCGGGGCGGGCGGGGGCTGGGAGCTAAGGCTCGGACTTCGGTCGGGGTGCAGGGAGAGGACTGGGGTTGGCGGCGTGAACACAGCCTGAAGGGGTTAGTGCGCCACGGCTAGCCGGGAGGGAGTCCGGGGAAAAGTCTGGAGCTGCCGAAGAGGCAAGACTTTTTCTTGCCTATTTGTTTCCTGGTGCGCGAGGAGAGGGGATTAAGAGCGCTGCTTAAAGGAACTCCAGAGACGGGAGCGAGCCGCGGCTATCAGCGCGGACCCCAGAGACGGCCATGAGACACTAAGGCTGCTGCTGCCACCACCAAGAAGCCTGTGTGCAAGCACAGGTCACTATCCAACCTCCCTGCCTGGGAGCCTGTGCATCCCGCCACTGCCAGGGTCCTGGGATCCAGGGACAACTCCCCCAGGAGAACACATGGCGCGCCTCAGTCTGGTGCAATGTCACACTGGCCTCTGCCGCCACAGGCTCGCCCCACATCCATACCCCTCCCTCCCCCCGGCCTGAGTGACCCAGAACACTCGAATCAGTGGCTCCTTTACCCCGTACTGTCTGAGCGAAGAACAGACGCCCTCAGGTGACCTACAGGCAGAGGCGGGTCCAAATGCAGAGCTGAACCCCTGGAGCTGTGCGAACAAAGAAGAGAAAGGGAAATTTCTACCAGCAGCCTCAGGAGCAGAGGATTAAATCTCCACAATCAACGTGATGTACCCTACATCTGTGGAATACCTGAATAGACAATGAATCATCCCAAATTGAGGAGGAGGACTCCAGGAGCAAAGATATATATATATATATATATTTTTTTTTCCCCCCCTTTTTCTCTTCTTGAGAGTGTGTATGTGTATGCTTCTGGGTGTGATTTTGTCTGTATAGCTTTGCTTTTACCATTTGTCTTAGGGTTCTGTCTGTCCATTGTTTTTTTTTTTTTTTTTTTTTTTAAAAACTTTTCTTAGTAATTATTTTTTATTTTAATAACGTTCCTTTATTTTATTTTATCTTCATTCTTTTTCTCTCTTTTTTTTTCTCCCTTTGATTCTGAGCCGTGTGGATGAAAGGCTCTTGGTGCTCCAGCCAGGCGTCAAGGCTGTGCCACTGAGGCGGGAGAGCCAAGTTCAGGACACTGGTCCACAACAGAATTCCCAGCTCCACGTAATATCAAACAGCGAAAATCTCCCAGAGATCTCCATCTCAACGCAAAGACCCAGCTTCACTCAATGACCAGCAAGCTACAGTGCTGGACACCCTATGCCAAACAACTAGCAAGACAGGAACACAACCCCACCCATTAGCAGAGAGGCCGCCTAAAATCATAATAAGTCCAGACACCCCAACACACCAACAGACGTGGACCTGCCCACCAGAAAGACAAGATCCAGCCCCATTCACCAGAACACAGGCACCAGTCCCCTCCACCAGGAAGCCTACACAACCCACTGAACCAACATTAGCCACTGTGGACAGACACCAAAAACAACAGGAACTACGAACCTGCAGCCTGAGAAAAGGAGACCCCAAACACTGTCGGGTAAGCAAAATGAGAAGACAGAGAAACACACAGCAGATGAAGGAGCAAGGCAAAAACCCACCAGACCTAACAAATGAAGAGGAAATAGGCAGTCTACCTGAAAAAGAATTCACAATAACAATAGCAAAAATGATCCAATATCTTGGAAATAGAATACAGAAAATACAAGAAACGTTTAACAAGGACTTAGAAGAACTAAAGAGCAAACAGACAGTGATGAACAACACAATAAATGCAATTAAAAATTCTCTAGAAGGGATCAATAGCAGAATAACTGAGGCAGAAAAATGGATAAGCGACCTGGAAGATAAAATAGTGGAAATAACTACTGCAGAGCAGAATAAAGAAAACAGAATGAAAAGAATTGAGGACACTCTCAGAGACCTCTAGGACCACATTAAACGCACCAACATTCGAAATATAGGGATCCCAGAAGAAGAAGAAAAAAAGAAAGGGACTGAGAAAATATTTGAGAGATTATAGTTGAAAACTTGCCTAATATGGGAAAGGAAATAGTTAATCAAGCCTAGGAAGCACAGAGAGTCCCATACAGGATAAATCCAAGAGAAAACACGCCAAGACACATATTAATCAAACTATCAAAAATTCAATACAAAGAAAAAATATTAAAAGCAGCAAGGGAAAAGCACCAAATAACATTTAACACAATACCCATAAGGTTAACAGCTGATCTTTCAGCAGAAACTCTTCAAGCCAGAAGGGAGTGGCAGGACATATTTAAAGTGATGAAAGGGAAAAACCTACAACCAAGATTACTCTACCCAGCAAGGATATCATTCATATTTGATAGAGAAATTAAAACATTTATAAAAAAGCAAGAGCTAAGAGAATTCAGCACCACCAAACCAGCTTTACAACAAATGCTAAAGGAACTTCTCTAGGCAGGAAACACAAGAGAAGGAAAAGACCTACAATAACAAACCCAAAACAATTAAGAAAATGGTAATAGGAACATACATATTGATAATTACCTTAAATGTAAATGGACTAAATGCTCCCACCAAAAGACACAGATTGGCTGAATGGATACAAAAACAAGACCTGTATATATGCTGTCTACAAGAGACCCACTTCAGACCTAGGGACACATACAGACTGAAAGTGAGGGGATGGAAAAAGATATTCCGTGCAAATGGAAATCAAAAGAAAGCTGGAGTAGTAATTCTCATATCAGACAAAACAGACTTTAATATAAAGACTATTACAAGAGACAAAGAAGGACACTACATAATGATCAAGGGATCGATCCAAGAAGAAGATATAACAATTGGAAATATTTATGCACCCAACATAGGAGCACCTCAATACATAAGGCAAACACTAACAGCCATAAAAGGGGAAATCGACAGTAACACAATCATAGTAGGGGACTTTAACAACCCACTTTCACCAATGCACAGATCAACCAAAATGAAAATAAATAAGGAAACAAGCTTTAAATGATGCATTAAACAAGATGCACTTAATTGATATTTATAGGACATACCATCCAAAAACAACAGAATACACATTCTTCTCACGGGCTCATGGAATATCTCCAGGATAGATCATATCTTGGGTCACAAAACAAGCCTTGGTTCATTTAAGAAAACTGAAATTGTGTCAAGTATCTTTTCTGACCACAACGCTATGATACTAGATATCAATTACACGAAAAAATCTGTAAGAAATACAAACACATGGAGGCTAAACAATACACTACTTAATAATCAAGAGATCACTGAAGAAATCAAAGAGGAAATCAAAAAATACCTGGAAACAAAAGACAATGAAAACACGACGACCCACAACCTATGGGATGCAGCAAAAGCAACTCTAAGAGGGAAGTTTATAGCCATACAATCCTACCTTAAGAAATAAGAAACATCTCAAATAAACAACCTAACCCTACACCTAAAGCAATTAGAGAAAGAAGAACAAAACAACCCCAAAGTTAGCAGAAGGACAGAAATCATAAAGATCAGATCAGAAATAAATGAAAAAGAAATGGAGGAAACAATAGCAAAGATCAGTAAAACTAAAAGCTGGTTGTTTGAGAAGATAAACAAAATTGATAAACCACTAGCCAGACGCATCAAGAAAAAAATGGAGAAGACTCAAATCCATAGAATTAGAAATGAAAAAGGAGAAGTAACAACTGACACTGCAGAAATACAAAGGATCATGAGAGATTACTACAAGCAACTCTATGCCAATAAAATAGACAACCTGGAAGAAATGGACAAATTCTGAGGAAAGCACATCCTTCCAAGACTGAACCAGGAAGAAATAGAAAATATAAACAAACCAATCACAAGCACTGAAACTGAAACTGTGATTAAAAATCTTCCAACACACAAAAGCCCAGGGCCAGATGGCTTCACAGGTAAATGCTATCAAACATTTAGAGAAGAGCTAACACCTATCCCTCTCAAACTCTTCCAAAATATTGCAGAGAGAGGAACACTCCCAAACTCATTCTATGAGGCCACCATCACCCTGATACCAAAACCAGACAAAGACGTCACAAAGAAAGAAAACTATAGGCCAATATCACTGAGGAACATAGATGCAAAAATCCTCAACAAAATACTAAGAAACAGAATCCAACAGCACACTGAAAGGATCGTACACCATGATCAAGTGGGGTTTATCCCAGGAATGCAAGGATTCTTCACTATACACAAATCAATCAATGTGATACACCATACTAACAAACTGAAGGAGAAAAAACATATGATCATCTCAATAGATGCAGAGAAAGCT
Organism: Lipotes vexillifer; assembly: GCF_000442215.2. NCBI lineage: Eukaryota > Metazoa > Chordata > Mammalia > Artiodactyla > Lipotidae > Lipotes > Lipotes vexillifer. The sequence goes on from NW_006781628.1 coordinate 316,642, forward strand.
TTTGACAAAATTCAACACCCATTTATGATAAAAACCCTGCAGAAAGTAGGCATAGAGGGAAGTTTTCTCAACATAATAAAGGCCACATATGACAAACCCACAGCCAATATTGTCCTCAATGGTGAAAAACTGAAACCATTTCCACAAAGATCAGGAACAAGACAAGGTTGCCCACTCTCACCACTATTATTCACCATAGTTTTGGAAGCATTAGCCACAGCAATCAGAGAAGAAAAAGAAATAAGAGGAATCCAAATCGGAAAAGAAGAAGTAAAGCTGTCACTGCTTGCAGATGACATGATACTATACGTAGAGAATCCTAAAGATGCTACCAGAAAACTACTTAGAGCTAGTGAATGAATTTGGTAAAGTAGCAGGATACAAAATTAATGCACAGAAATCTCTAGCATTCCTATACACTAATGATGAAAAATCTGAAAGTGAAATTAAGGAAACACTCCCATTTACCACTGCAACAAAAAGAATAAAATATCTAGGAATAAGCCTACCTAAGGAGACAAAAGACCTGTATGCAGAAACTTATAAGACACTGATGAGAGAAATAAAAGACGATAGAAATAGATGGAGAGATATACCGTGTTCTTGGATTGGAAGAATCAACATTGTGAAAATGACTCTACTATACAAAGCAATCTACAGATTCAATGCAATCCCTATCAAACTACCACTGGCATTTTTCACAGAACTAGAACAAAAAAATTCACAATTTGTATGGAAACACAAAAGACCCCGAATAGCCAAAGCAATCTTGAGAACAAAAAATGGAGCTGGAGGAATCAGGCTGCCTGACTTCAGACTATACTACAAAGCTACAGTAATCAAGACAGTATGGTACTGGCACAAAAACAGAAAGATAGATCAATGGAATAGGATAGAAAGCCCAGAGATAAACCCATGCACATATGGTCACGTGATAAAGGAGGCAAGAATACACAGTGGAGAAAAGACAACCTCTTCAATAAGTGGTGCTTGGAAAACTGGAAAGGTACATGTAAAAGTATGAAATTAGAACACTCCCTAACACCATACACAAAAATAAACTCAAAATGGATTAAAGACCTAAATGTAAGGCTAGACACTATCAAACTCTTAGGGGAAAACATAGGCAGAACAGTCTATGACATACATCACAGCAAGATCCTTTTTGACCCACCTCCTAGAGAAATGGAAATAAAAACAAAAATAAACAAATGGGACCTAATGAAACTGAAAAGCTTTTGCACAGCAAAGGAAACCATAAACAGCATGAAAAGACAACCCTCAGAATGGGAGAAACTATTTGCAAATGAAGCAACTGACAAAGGATTAATCTCCAAAATTTACAAGCAGCTCATGTAGCTCAATATCAAAAAAAACCAAACAACCCAATCCAAAAATGGGCAGAAGACCTAAATAGACATTTCTCCAAAGAAGATATACTGATTGCCAACAAACACATGAAAGAATGCTCAGCATCATTAATCATTAGAGAAATGCAAATCAAAACTACAACGAGATATCATCTCACACCGGTCAGAATGGCCATCATCAAAAAATCTACAAACAGTAAATGCTGGAGAGGGTGTGGAGAAAAGGGAACCCTCCTGCACTGTTGGTGGGAATGTAAATTGATACAGCCACTATGGAGAACAGTATGGAGGTTCCTTAAAAAACTAAGAATAGAACTACCATACGACCCAGCAATCTCACTACTAGGCATATACCCTGAGAAAACCATAATTCAAAAAGAGTCATGGACCACAATGTTCATTGCAGCTCTATTTACAATAGCCAGGACATGGAATCAACCTAAGTGTCCATCAACAAATCAGTGGATAAAGAAGATGTGGCACATATATTTACAATGAAATATTACTCAGCCATAAAAAGAAACAAAATTGAGTTATTTGTAGTGAGGTGGATGGACCTCGAGTCTGTCATACAAAGTGAAGTAAGTCAGAAAGAGAAAAACAAATACTGTATGCTAACACATATATATGGAATCTAACAACAACAACAAAAAATGGTCATGAAGAACCTAGGGGCAAGATGGGAATAAAGACACAGACCTACTAGAGAATGGACTTGAGGATATGGCGATGGGGAAGGGTAAGCTGTGACAAAGTGAGAGAGTGGCACGGACATATGTACACTAAACATAAAATAGATAGCTAGTGGGAAGCAGCCGCATAGCACAGGGAGATCAGCTCGGTGCTTTGTGATCACCTAGAGGGGTGGGATAAGGAGGGTGGGAGGGAGGGAGATGGAAGAGGGAAGAGATGTGGGAACATATGTATACGTATAAGTGATTCACTTTGTTATAAAGCAGAAACTAACACCATTGTAAAGCAATTATACTCCAATAAAGATGTTTTAAAAATAATGTATTTTGCCTTGTAAAAGACTCTATTAAGAAAAAGAAAAAAACAAGCAACAGACTGGGGGAGAATATCCCAAGAACTTGGTATCTAGAATATATAGAGGACTCTCAAAATTAATAGTAAGAAACAAACCACCTCATTTAAAACTGGGCAAAAGACTTGAAGAGGCATTTCACCCAAGAGAATACAACTGTGGAAAATGGACACATGAAGATATTCAACATCACTGGCCGTTAGGAAAATTCAAATTATAACCACTCCACACACCTATTAGAATGTATAAAATAAAAAATGTTTCAATACAAAGTGTTGGTGAGGATGCAGAGCAAGTAAAAAACACATACACTGTTGGTGGGAATACAAAATGACATTGTTAATCTGAAGATGGCTTGGAGTTTCTTATAAAAATAAATATACACTCACTATATGACCCAGCAAGCCTACTCTTAGGTATTTGCCCTAGAGAAAAGAAAACTTACATTCAAACAAAAACCTCTATATGAATGCTTACAGCAGCTCCATCCGTAATCTCCAAAAATTAGAAATAATCAAATGTCCTTTAGTAGATTAAAAAACTGTGCTATATCCATACAGTGGAATACTACTGAGCAATAAAATGTAACAAGTTATTGATACGCACAACTAACCTGGATGAGTCTCAAAGGATTCTGCTGAAAGTAGTTGATCTAAAAAGGTTACACACTATATGAGTCCATTTGTATGACATTCTTGAAAAGTCAACACTATAGTGATGGAGAACAGACCAGTGAATGTCAGGTATAAGGAGTGGAGAGCGAGGGAGGGGGTAAGAGGGTGACTATAGAGGGATGGCACAAAGGAGTTTTTAGGGGGTGATGGAACTAACTGATCTGTATCCTGATTGTACTGATGGAACTACAGGAATCTATAGGGGTTAAAAATCACAGAACTGTACACTTTAAAAATAATAAAAAATAATCGCACTAAGCTTGTTCCTTTCATTTTCCCTATGTAAAACATTTTAAGACTTGATAAGGAACATATTAGTAGTTAAACCATCATGAAATTGGTGGTTTCTTTCCTCTCTATTCTCACGTGCCTACAGATGAACACTCAACTGCACTCTTTAAATCCTGAGAACTACTGTCCTGGAACATCCATAGCATGATACCTTTAGGTGCAATGAAAAGTAATTAAATCACATCTTATGGACACTAGCCCCATCCTGGACACTGTGAGGCTAACTTAGCAGGGGACTCCAGCTGAGTTCCAGTTACTGAATCTGAAGAAAGGGTTTAGTAAGTCAAATCACAAAAGTGGTAAAAGTGCTATATTTTTTTCTATCATAACCCAATGGCATCTCTTTTCTTCTCTACTTAAAGAAAACCTAAATGCCCATCAACAAAGGAATGGATAAAGAATGGGTATGAAAAAAAAAAAAAAGAATGGATATGGATGTGGTACATACAAACAATGGAATATTACTCAGCCACAAAAGGGAACGCAACTGGGTCATTTGTAGAGACATGGATGGACCTAAAGAGTGTCATATAGAGTGAAGTAAGTCACAAAAACAAATATCGTATATTAACGCATATATGTGGAATCCAGAAAAATGGTATAGATGACCTTAACTGCCAAGCAGACACAGAGACACAGACGTAGAGAACAAATGTATGGATACCAAGGGGGAAAGGGGTGGGGTGGGAGGAAGTGGGAGATAGGGATTGACACATATACACTATTGATACTATGTATAAAATAGACAACTGATGGGAACATGCTGTATAGCACAGGGAAGTCTACTTAATGCACTGTAGTGTCCAAAATGGAGGGGATATATGTATATTTATGGCTGATTCATTTTGCTGTGCAGTAGAAGCTAACACAACATTGTAAAGCAACTATACTCCAATAAAAATTAATTTTAAAAAAAAGAAAATATTCTTACAGAAAGTAGCACTGACCGTTGTGCTTCTTGACAGTAAAACATTGTCCTAATAACCAGGCTCAGGACCCTGGGAAAAGGTAGTGCTAGAAAAAGAACCTTGTAACTGCTGTGTTGGCAAATTTACACTAAAACTCCATCATCATCTATTTACTCCCAGGTTCCCTATCAAATATTCATATATCTCAGAAGACCAGGAAACACGCAGTGCTCACACACCCTTTTAGTTGCCGATGAGCAAATGCTCAATAAACCTATACTGAGTATACTGTCTTATCATTTGGCAGTGGTAAAACAGACATATTTTACTAAATACAAACATACTAATCAGAACCCATCTAGAATCTACGTTGTTTAATCCTCCCAAGAAAGTGAATTTCATTAAGCTGATATTGCTTTATTCAAAATAATACATAATTCAAAGCAACTGCTATTCCCTAGCCAACCAGCTGCCTGATTGCTCTTTAATAAAAGTCAGATAATGGAAAGCTAGTTAACTCAAAGCCCATTTTTTTCCATCCCCTGTGCTTCACATTAAAAAGGTTTCACTATATTTTAGAAAGCAGATAAATGCCAAATATAGTCTTTCTTTCAAGCTTATTTTCAGTTGGCATTTGCACTGCATATAGCTCAAGTTCTCTCTGTGTACTACTATTCCTTAGGCGATCCTGACTGGGCAAAGACACCGCTTGAATCCTTTATTTCTAGAAAACGCTTAAAGACGTGTGATTCGGACTGAGCTGGGACTTTATATCGGTAAGACAGATCATTAGTCTATTCCCAGTACAAAATGGAAGAACAGTTGAGTTCTTCAGCTCCTTCAGAGACAAGCTTTCACAGGCACAGCTTCATTAATTCATTAAGTTTGAAGTAAATTCCCATATTAGTCGTTATCTGTACTCAAATATAAGAACAAAGGCACATTCCAAAGCCAATTCTGAGGACTCCTTGGAATATCCATTAATTTGAATGACCTTTCTGCTCTCATTCACATGTACAAATAACATGGGGTGATTGTAGTCTGAAGAGTCAGCATGTCCCTTACACTTACTAATTAAGATACATAGCTAGATTCATGAAGGGTCTATTATTTCATGGCCCCATTATATCCATTTACTTATTCAATATCTTTGGATTTAAAATATCAATATTCTCTCCTAATAAGAACACAAAAACTTTTTATGTCAAATGGAAGCGTTAATCCTTTCATTTTATATGTTATATGTCATTTTATATATTGACACATATAGCAATTTCCTTGGACATCAAAATTCATTGATTTAAAGGTCATATCTCAGTATAATCTATGGGTAATGTGATAAAATATGATGTTTAGAAAAATAATGTGAACTCAAGTTCTCTTCAGAACTTCACCTAACTATATTAAGAAGGGAAGACAGTTGGTATTTTTATGGAAATTTTTGTTCTTTTAAAGAAATCTCTCTTTTTTTTTACACAATATGGACCTTACCTTCTCTTCAATATATGCAGTAGGCTATCTCTGTAATCGGATGAGTAGGTCTGAAATAAGAAACTTTCCCCACCTTTTGGTAAATATATAAACTATTACTTAATTAACATAACTTTAACAATAATTATGTATTTTTCAACCAATACCTATGATAATAAGGGGAAGAGATACAGCCTGTAGGTAGGTAGGCAGTAAGTAAGTAAGTGTGCATAATCCAGATTTCATCTCCCACAGGAAAGGGATATTGCAGAGAACAAGTAGTGGTAGAAAGAAACAAAACTCTAAGATAATCCTTGTTCTTTGCTATCTATTCTCTTCAATGGTTAAAAAACATTCCTAAAGATAATCAAATATTCTTTAGATGATCACAAATGAGTTTTTTTCTTCCTTAAAAGACCTTTACTATTATCTTTCTTATATGGGCACCAGGATTCTCAATCAACTTTGAAATGCCTACGGCAGTCTAGTTGAAAATGCCGAAGCAAATTTCCCTTCCCTTCTGTTCAGTAGCCATGCTAAATGCTATAGCTATGTTTTAAAAATAAAGGTTTAGTTTTTCTTTTTCTTCTCTTCACTTTGTTCATTCAGTGTTTACAGAAACAGAGATCCCTCACCAAACTACGTAAACAAACAAACAAATTAGAAGAGAAGTTGGGACCAAGTGTGAAATTTCTGGCTGTTTTCCTTTCCACCTTTTTCTTCTCTCTACACAAGGGAATGCCTGCTCTCTCTTAAATTACTGCCCAAAGCAACTGAGGTGAAGAGGCCACCATCTTAATACCAGGTCAAAACAACTTCATTTCACTATGCTTGGGTTAAAGAGTATAAATGGTAATACACTAGTACAATTGCATAAACCACGTCCCTTGATTTATATTAGTAAAAAAGGAAATTCTATTAATCATTTTGCAACAAAGTATAGTTTGATGAAAAGTCACTAAGCTAATAAGAGTTTTAAATGTTATTTCACAGCATTTCCTGAAATAACTGGAACTTTGAAAAGACTTAAAAATTTGTTTCTTCTAAACATAATTACCTTTTAAAAAAATGATAGGTCATCTCCAAATTACATTTAGTCCATTCCTTCTCTCCTATGCTTTTTCACATAAAATAGAGTAATGGAAGCTTTTTACACAATATATAAACATGCTAGGGTCCCATCTACACAAAGACAAAGGTGAGCTTTTAAATTCAAGATCAAATTATATTCTGGAATTTATCTCAGAAAAGAGGCTAAGCACATTATTCAAATTACAACGAAGTAGATGATAAATGAGGATATGCATTTTTTTTTAAACTTGAGGAAACAAAATTGGACTAGGAAGAGGAAACACCTAAAAATAATTTCAGCAGAATTGTAAAATGTGTACAAACATCACACAGTAAAAATAGTAAATGTTAAACATTTGTCATCTCCTAGTGAAGAGTGTTGAGAGGCTCTAAACTGAATAGAGAAAGAAAAATTTTCAGAGCATATGACAATGCAGAGAGTGTAATTAAAACCATTTTTAAAGTTTGTTTCAAAACTAAATATGGAAAATATAATTGTTATATTTTAAAAAGCTATTTATTGTGAAGATTGTAGGACAGTTTTTAGTTATTAGGAAATTAATTGTATAGATTGTTAACATTTCCTAACTGAATACAATGTTTGGCTCCCTATCTATATTGAGCTTGGCATTCCAGAATATAACTATCTAGGGATTTATTTCGTTTTAGAAAAGGGTGTGGGAAAATGCAGTCAATCATACTTTACTGAAGTAAATGGCTTTAGGATAGACCTAACAGCACCACTGCCTGTGCCTAGTCAAACAAGCAAACAACTAAATGTTGATATTAAAAATATGAGATGCTGCCTTTTAGCTAAATTAAAACTCAATACAGTAAGTATCTTATTCTAGCAGAGTGTGGTGTTTCCAAAAGAAATGACAATCCTGGCTTTTAATAACAAAAATACAATTAAATAAAAGAGGTGTTTTTTTGGCCCTTCTAGCAAAGTGTCCACCCTCTTTATCCAACCCAAAGAATGAATGTGTTTATTTTTCTACATTCCAAGAAGACTTAAAACTTGAGAAAGTAGGGATCAAAGGGGCAGTTTAAAGTCCCTTTAGCATACCGTTCTACAATATAAACAGAAAACAATGCTGTCTGATGTTAACAACCAAAAAAAGACAAACAAATCCTAAATCAATGATTTAAAAGGCCACTTTAAGGTGTGTGGTTTTGTCCCTATTTGAAGTTCTCTCTTCATCCATCTATTGAAATGGGTCTCAAAATCAGTTTTCTGACTTTTCTAAGATAATTCAATATATGATAAATTCTGTTTCCTTAATGACCTCACTCTTTTCTTTGTATCTCTTCACTTGCTCATCCCTTAAATGCTCTGGTTTCCTAGGGCTCATCTTCTCCATCCTTCATGCCCTTTCCGTGATCAAACTAATCAGCAACCAACAATTCAACTATGAACTATAAATACTCCTCCCAAAACTGTGTCTTCTTTCTTCTAAGCACCAAAGTTATCTACCCATCTGCCCACTGAACATCTCCACCCAGAGGTCCTAAAGGTACTTCAAGTTCAATGTACCAACAACAGACTCGCTGTCTTTCTTCTAAAACCTGCTATCTTTGTTTTCTTTTAATTGCAGGGAACACTGACCCAGTCTCCTAAATTATACATATACAAATAAATACTACGTCTTGTAAATCTAACCTTCACACTTCAATAAAAATCAGCGTCTAAGACCTGGATCTGAATATGTCATTCCTTTGCTTTAAAAAAAAAATGAAAACAAAAACCATAAGATAAAGTCACTTTATTACGGTATACAAAGTCAGTTTACCCTTCCATCTCTAGATACTTCTCTCCTGCCTCACTCTCCAAAGACACACCTGTGCTCTACAGTACACATTACTTGCACTTCCCAAGTATACCATTCACTCATTCAATAAACAAGCACCTTCTATGTGCCAGGCACTGTTCTGAGCATTGGGGATATTTCAGTGAACAAAACAGACAAAGTTTCTGCCCTCATGGGCATACATCCTGGTGGAAGCAGACAGACAAAAACAAATGTATAATAGATGAGATGGTGGTAAGTGCCGTGGAGAAAAACATCTAGTTAGAAAAGCAATTCAGAGCAACACAACAAACAGTGTGTTCTGTACACTTATGACATCCACATGTCTTTAAAAGTACAATCATACTTCTATATCCCTTAAGTTAATTACATTGCAATTTAAATTATAATTTAAAAACACAACCCCATGAGTAATACTGAGATGTATAGTCGTTGAGAGGCATTAAAAACAAAACAAAACAAAACCAGCTTACTTCTGGAACAACCAATTATAATAATTTTATTTTTTGAGATTAAAGTTGATAGAGTCAAGAGTGTTTTTCTTTGATTCTAGTGTTTTAGTTGGCTCCTGGATGCACCCCAAAAACAGTGTTATTAGTGTTGGCACATTTCAAATTATGCCATGAGATTAGAATCTATAAAACTTAAAGTACTCATCTAGAATTAGTCTCATTGTTAGTTCATTGTCTCTATACCATGGTTTCAAATTTAGTGCCTACAACTTAAGACTCCACAGTAATATTAAAACATTAAAACATTAGAGACAGGAAATTTTTGCTGGTGATTTAAAAATAGTTGTTCAATTGTCTGAATCATTTAAGTACATAATATGTTTCAACTGTTTACGTAGAGCTGAAACAACCGGAGAAACCTACATAAGAGCACTGTTTAAGATATAGGATATTACTAAAGGATTTGACTATGAGCCAACGAAAATTTGCACAGACATTAATTGGACTGTTTCATACTCAGAAAAGAACAATGATCTGCCTTACCATCTAAATACTAATACATACTTTCAAAGACTTTAAAGGAACTCAGATTTTCCTCTGGGAATCTTCACTATTATTGTATTACATACGGCTCCAGTCTGTAGACATGAATGAATGAATGAATGAATGCATGCATGCTGGTGTTTTAGTGCTTACATAAATATGTAAAGAAAACTAAAGGGGGGGTTTTCAGATGTGGAAGTTAAATCTGAAATGTTTTAAACTTCTAATAACTAAATAGATATTAACCTCAGTGGAAGCTGAGTCTTACCTTAATGACAACTCTAACAAGGAGAATTCTGTCAAAGTTTTCAAACAATGATACACTTCATCACATTCTGAGGGCATAACGTTTCACTTCTGTCCATAATCCCTGAATCCTTACAAACATGCACATTGTGGGAAGCTCCTTTCTGTATGTTACATGAAGATCAGCTTCTTCTCTCCTCAAATTGGTTGGCAGAACGGGTAAACATCCCAGGCCCAGCTGAAATTCTGACTAAAGTGTGGGCCTATAGGAAATATTGGGTTGGGGAGGGAAAAGTGTAGATAAGCCAGTCTGCAGTGTACTAATAATTCCTGTGTTGGAGAAAAAAAGCAGCTACCACTGTACTGTAAGGGCAAGAACTTATGTTCTATTTCAAAACCAAAACCAAAAATGGCTGAGGCAAACTTCACTTCATTCTCAAGGCTGGGAGGAAGGAACACACATACCGCATCTGTGATGTCTATTTCATACACCCTTTGGAAAGTCCTGCGCTCAAAGAAAACAAGTTTGCCGCTGCCACATCCCCTTTGAACAGACGTACCGGTGACTATGAGTTTATCATCTGGACTGAAACAGCAGTCAGTCCTACAGACAAAAAGAGTTTATAAGTATAGGCTTATGATGCCACAACAGTGCAGTGATAATGAGTTAAAATATAAACAACCTCACTGTAATAAGAGACGACTCTTACATAGGGTTTATAGTAAGTCAGGCACTTATATTAATTCACTTAATACTCACAATAATCCTATGAAGTAGATACTATTATCCCCATTTTACTGATTAGGAAACTGAGGCAGGAAGAGTTTAAATAAACCTTGTCCAAGATCACAAAAGTAAGTGGTACAGCTGGGATTCGAACTTAGACAGCCTGACTCCCAAATCTGTGCTCTAATTTCTATACATTATAATATCTTTCATTGTAAATAACGTGTGGGAAAAACTCAATATAGACATTGACCCTGTCTACACACAAATAGACAGTATATGACTAACGTCTAAGTAGTGATTATTTTGATCAGTTTGGGAACTATTTTTATCAGCACTACCTCTCAAACAATTTGAGTTTTGTCAAGTCAAGCACCATGAAATGAGGAGCAGCTTGTACCGCTGGAACCTAATTGATGGCTGTGATTCAACAGCTCTTGTGATGAGAGGTCTAGCCACCTGACTGTGAATAATCTAAGACATGAGCCAAAGACGCTATCTAGGTAGCATTACTTGCAGCAGGCATAAGGCTCAAAAAATTCGTATCGGCTAAGAATTCATGTTTGTTTATCCATCTGTTTGTTTTAACAGATAAATGCCATGGGCAATAGACTGTGTCAGAGTTAGTGCTCTGATATTATACAGCTTCCTCCATTTGCTGCTTCCATTACCTTCACACTCTCCTTGTTGGCCATTATTTAATACAGATGAGAAATTTTATTTCTACCAAAATAGAAATTTTTGCTTAGGCACCAATTGTAGGACTTAGAGATCAAATCCCAACCTCAGCTCTTTGCAGAAAAATCTTTAAAGCTTCAGTTATCAACTTAGTAGAATGCAGATAACAGTGTTCAGCTACCCAGAGCAAGACAGTTTGAATAAGTGACGGTCACCGAATTACTGATTCAAATGATGATAAGAAAAAATTGAGAAAATGACATATAATATTCAGTAACTACGAAGAATTGCTTTAATGGTATGAGGATTCAAATTTTAAAAGAAAACAAATAAAAGACAGGCGGACTCTGTCATTTATACACTATTAAAAGAACAATTCAACCCTTTAAAATGTTTTTACTACCCCAAGACCTATGTGTGCATACAATATATATATTCACACACACAAATACATGAACAGCCATCATTTCAACTTCAAAAATAAAATTTTATATTCTGAAGAATGTACAAAATGAAAGGAAAAATAAAAATTCGTCTTTCAAAAAACCTATTTCAATCACTCTTCAAGTCCCTTTTCTAGAAAATCTAAGACACATGCTATAAATTAACATGAAGATGAAAAAATTACTTTTCCATTCTCTTGTGCTTATCGAATATTAAAAATATGCTACTTACATTGGGAACATGGTGGGAAGACCCGAGGCTGAAAAAAGTGGCTTATTAAACTGTCGGATGTCCCATAATTTTAATGTATCATCACCTGATAGAGGAATGAGAAAGGAAAAAAAAAGAAAGTAAATTTTGCAAAAAAGAACCAGCCCCAAGCTTAGAGTTTGCAAAACTTAGTGTATAACTATAAGAAAAGGAAGGGAGAGAGGGAGGCGGGGGAGGGAGGGAGAGAGAGAGAAAGGAAGGAGGCAGGAGGGAAGGAAGGCGGGAAGGGGATGCACATAACACATTTTACTTTTTAACTAGGGAGCTTGAGAGCCGTAGTTGTGAGAACAGTAGAAAGATACATGATAATGAACTAGCTTCCTAGAAATTACTTTCCAGATTGATGTAGCATCTGCAGGCTAGAAGGAACCCTGGAGAATCTTCTCTAAAGAGTGACTTTAGAGCAGATGGTAGTTTCCCTGTGGTATATCTGAGCATAACTTGACTTCTTAAGAAGATATTAATTTAGCAACCACCAGGACTGAAAATAGTTCAGTTCACAACAGATTCTTTTTCCCACTAGTGTGTGGGTGAAACTATCCATTAACATTAATGAGAGTGAGCCAATGTGATTCCTTTCCCTCCAGTGTAACCCTATCTGTGGCTATCATTCTTCACCTTGCTGGGGAGTATAGCTTTTCCAAGCCATTTAAAGCATAATTAATATTCTTTAAAGAATCACTTTTGAAGTATTCTACAGGGCTACTAACTAATTCCTGTTCATAATGAAAGCCAAAACTCATATAAGTAATATCTTTGCTGTTCTTTTTCCCCAGTGTCCACAGCTGAGACCTGCCTCAACCCCCTGGGTGCAATAAGGAATCAGTACCAGACGCAAGTGAGGTGAGTGGAGAATTCAATAAAAATCCCCATTCTCTCCCCAGCAACCCTGACTCTGAAACCCAACTTTTGGCAGGTGCACTAATCCACAACTGGCTGGATTGGAGACCTGCTTATACTGGAAGAACTTTGTAGGACTCACCTTTTTGCTTTTAGTGTTTAAAAGAAGGTTACACATCCCCACAATCCTCAAACAATAAGAAAACATTAATCTGTATTAAACAGTTTAGTTAACCTGGAAGGTTCTGGAGCTAGCAGGAGCACCTTACAACACTCTGGGGACTCTGCTGAACAGAGAGACTTCCATCTGGTATATTCTATACATCCAGGAAGGAGAATGGTGGAATACAGTATACATGTTCTGTAGACGACATGTCACCCAACAGCTAGTATAGGATGGAAGGGGAAGGTAAAAACTATCACTAAAATGGCTTTGACTGAAATGGAGTTAATTCTATACTTCTAAGGCAGTAATAATCAACTGGGTGGGGCTGGGCTATTTCAGAATCCTCCAGGAAGAATTTTCAAAGTACACTCCTCTGTTATTCCCCTCTTCTTTCCCCACTCTACCTCGGAGATTGTGGTATACCACTCTAGAGGTGCGAGAGTGAATGTGAGAATTTCCTAGTGGAGGATTTGTCATTTTGAAAACCTTCCCAGGGGATTCAGATACATTCTTGGGGTAAGAATCACTGATGTAAGTACAGAGTATAGCACATAGTCTTAATTAAGAGTCATCTTAGGACTCAAAGAACAGGTTAGAATTGATGAACCAAAACATATATTTTATACATATCCATCTTTGCCATGTATATCGTAAATAGAAAATACATGTGCATGTGCTTTGATTTTTTTTAAATTATGTGAGTGAGGGTAGTTTGGGTATAATATATCAATAGAAGGCTTCCTTGGAAGAAGGAGAATCTGGATAGTTTCCAAGGGTAAATGGGCATGGACCAGTTAAACTGAGGGGAGAGCTGTGCCAACTCTATGTTCACCTCACTTCCATACCCTCTACATCAGACTGTAAATTCTTTCAGGAAAGGAACCCTGCTATGATGTCCACAGTTTATGCCAAGCACCTGGCATAATGCTTAGCTCAGATCAGTTGCTCAATATACAGTAAAGTGAGTGAATGAATGACTAAACTCAGTGTTGCTAGATTAATTTGGCCTGTGGAATAAAGACTAAATCCTTTATGTGATATTTAAGGCTATCTGTAACATGGCTCCAACCTACTTACCTTGATTCTTTTCTCTCCCCACAAATGGGCCTACTGGAAGATCCTCAGTCATGCCCCATACTTCCCCCTAATGCTTTGTTCAATAGTGAGTGCCCTCACTATTTTATTATCTCCTTCTATCAGCGTACTACTTATTCACGTAAGATTTAGCAAAAAGTTGGAAACAATCTCTATTCAATCATATGAGTGTGGATAGGTAAACTTACAATACGACCACACAGAATTACATAGCTGTTAAAAAAAATAACATCCAGGTATACAAACTTTTTTTAACTGAACTGAATTAGTGTTTGAACTGAAAAAAAATCAATGGTCAGCAAATAGAAGAGTTTGAAATGCCAGACCCAGAACTATAAAATGATACAGAAAGAATATAGAATATCATCTACAGAAGTCCATAAGGTAGAGGCAATGGTCATCCTTGCAGGCTCCAAATGCTGATGGAATTTGGAGCTAAAATGAAAACTTAGGCAAAAAAGTATATATTTTCTAAATTTTACTTGATAATTTTAATAAAAGAATGTTGCCAAGTTGAAAATGCATTTTAATGAAAAAAAACTAGACTGGCAAAGGTACATTAACAAAAGCACAGCTATAGCTTTACTAAGCACTGGGATATTAGTGTGACATTTGTTAGAGTTACATACCATCATTTTATATATAGAAACATATTAAAAAGAAAGCTTCTAACCTACCTCCACGAGAGGCAAGGACATTACCATCATAGGAAAAAGTCACGCAAGAAGTATCTGTGCCTGGGTCATGAGCTTGTTTATAGTGGAATTTAGGATGAACCTGTTTGCAAAGACAAGCAAAGTGTTAACATCTCATCTGAATTCAGATGAGAACATTTTTGTGGCAAGAATATTTTACTCTATCATCCAAAAACTGATATATAGCTACATGAAAAATATTAATTTCACCTGATGATAGTTTTTTTATTTTGGAAAAAATTTCAAAGGGCTTTTAAAAACATCCATTTGCTTTAATAAGCGAAAAGAAGAGACAAGGTTAAGTTCTAGTAGGAGATATTTTTCAGACTGCCTTAGCAAGCTCTGAGCAACACAAGATTAGCACCACATTTAGCTCTTCTCATTATACTTATAAAGTTTTGGGGACCATTTCCTACAGTTATCTGAAAGAATGAATATAAATAAAAATTACAAATGAACATATTATTAACTCAAAAATATTACTGTATTCCTAGTATATGCCAGACACTGTGCACACGGTTGTAAGTCTTGAGCTATCTTTAGTGTGCCTGTAGGATAATGTTGTTGTTGATGATAATGACGACAGCTAGCCGTTACACAATGCTTACCATACCCTAGGCACTACATTCTTTTACTAACTTGCCTATGGTGCTCACGTTCACTCTAGAAGATTATCTTCATTTTACAGATCAGGAAACTAAGCACAGAGACTTAAGTACCTTGTCCAAAATCACAGAGCTAGTAAGTGGTCGAGTTAGGAGTTTGAACCAAAAAGCCTACCCTTAAACACTACCCTATACCCCCTCTCTACGGATGTATGTTATTAGTCTTTTTACTTGCAATGTCACTTCTGAACAGTTAATGACTTATAAAAGTAACTCTACTACACTAATCTTGCCACCCAGTTATGATTCAGTAACCAGAACAGGCCAAAGTACTAGGGAGTCAATTATCCCAGATCCACCAGGCTGGACAATTACACAGTGAATGGCCAGGGACATTACTAGTGATGACAGCAAGTAGGTCTCTCCTGGCAGCCACAGGTATAGGAATACAAATGACCCATCTCCATCAATTTGCAGCAACCATAACAAAGAATGAGTCACAAAACAGAGCTCATGTACATTAGCCTCCCAATAATATCCCCAACACTCCATCACTGAGCTTTCACCAAAAAGTTTCCAGTAATGAGGACACACTACCTCACAAAAGCAAGCCTTCAAAAAAAAAATTGTAGGGCTTCCCTGGTGGCGCAGTGGTTGAGGGTCCGCCTGCCGATGCAGGGGACGCAGGTTC
>NW_006781628.1:332872-337263 GCF_000442215.2 Lipotes vexillifer
CTGTGCGTCCGGAGCCTGTGCTCCGCAACAGGAGAGGCCACGGCGGTGAGAGGCCCGCGTACCGCAAAAAAAAAAAAAAAAAATTGTACATATTGAGTTAAAATTGTCTTCTCAAATACATCACTTAACTCGGACCTTCTGTTTTAATAAGGACCAGAGCTTCCTTGGCCTTCTGTGGAACTGTTACACTCAGATTTCTTTTCACTATATTCCTAGGTTAGTTCTAATGATTCTTGTGTCCCATTGTCACAATTTAAATTTAAATAAATTTTCAGAAGGTTAAATGGTAGTAAATAAATAAATAAATAAATAGTCTTCTCTCTTCCTCCATGTGACAGTCTTAGAAATTTATATTAAAGATAGTAATCATGCTTCCTCCTTTCATGGATATAAATAATTCATTGATTCATCTTTTTTTTTTTATATTGGGAATCAACTGTACGGCAGATACATGGGTTAGCAGGGAAACACAAATGTGCCGAGATAAACATGGCTTCTCTCCTCAGAGGTGATAGACGGTCCCCCTGAAAGGACACAGATAAGCATACAAAGTGACAAGTGGTACAGTGGGGAAGTACAGAGTAATTTGAGAGCACTAAAGAGAGGTTCTTAATCAGAGCATAAGAAGAGAGGAAAAAAAAGAGGGGCAAAAAGAAATCAGAGACGCAGTGGATAAAGTAAAAGCTAGCAGATGAAGGAGCAGGATGCAGGGTCTAGAAAGGCTATTCCAGTCAGAGGGTACTCACTGCACTGTGGTAGCAGAATTCTGAACCCCATGACCTCTGCAATCCCTGGTGTTATGCCCATGAATATGTTACTCTACTTAGCAAAGGGACTTTGCAGGTATAATGAAGGTTATTAGTTAGCCGACAGGGAGATTATGTCCTGGATTACCCAGGTGGGACTGAAGAGTCACATGAGTCCTTAAAAGCAGAGTTTTCAGGACTTCCCTGGTGGCGCAGTGGTTAAGAATCCGTCTGCCAATGCAGGGGACACGGGTTCGAGCCCTGGTCTGAGAAGATCCCATATGCCATGGAACAGCTAAGCCCATGCGCCACAACTACTGAGCCTGTGCTCTAGAGCCCACGAGCCACAGCTACTGAGGCTGCATGCCACAGCTACTGAGCCCACGCTCGGCAACTACTGAAGCCCACGTGCTCTAGGGCCCCTGTGCCACAACTACCGAGCCCAGGTGCCTAGAGCCTGTGCTTCGCAACAAG
Source organism: Lipotes vexillifer (assembly GCF_000442215.2). Taxonomy (NCBI): domain Eukaryota; kingdom Metazoa; phylum Chordata; class Mammalia; order Artiodactyla; family Lipotidae; genus Lipotes; species Lipotes vexillifer. The sequence continues at coordinate 334,093 of NW_006781628.1, forward strand.
AGAAACCACCTCAAGGAGAAGCCGGCGCACTGCAACGAAAAGTAGCCCCTGCTCGCTGCAACTAGAGAAAGCCCACGCGCAGCAATGAAGACCCAATGCAGCCAAAAAAAAGAAAAGCAGAGCTTTCTCCTGGCTGAGGACAGAGAAGGAAGCCATTAAGACGTGCCAGAAGAGTAAGAGAGATTTTAAGAATGAGAAGTGTTTGACATGCTACTGTAGACTTAAAAGATGTATCAAAGAAACAGGGATCTGAACATGGGTTTTAACTGCATAGGCCCACTTATGCACAGGTTTTTTTTCAGTAAATACATAGTACAGTACTGCATGATCTGTAGTTGGTTGAATCCACAAATGCGGAACCATGGATATGGAGGGCAGACTGTAAAGTTATATGTGGATTTTCAACTGCTCGCAGGGTGGCGAGAGGAGTGTGTGTTGGTGCCCCTAACCCCACACCTCCCCACATGTTCAAGGGTCAAGTGTACTTTGACTGTAGCCTGGTGAAACCCTAAAACCCTAAGAAGAGAATCCAACCATACCGTGTCAGGCTTCTTACCTACAGAAATTGTGAAATGATAAACTGGTGGTTTTTTAAGCCACTAAATTTGCGGTAGTAATCTGTTACTAAGCGATAGAAAACCAACACACGCATATTGGAAGGCCTGAAGGGAAAGGAGCTGGTTGATTCAAAGAACTAAAAGAAGTTAATCACGTCTAAGAGGGAAAGGACAGGTGAGAGGTGATATAAGCAGGACCCAGATCACACCTTGTAGGCCATGTTAAGGGCTTAAATTTTATCCTGAAGGTGAAAGGAGTTGCTAAGGGATTTTACACACAGGAGGAGTAGTGTGACTAGGTTTGCTTATCTTTAAAAGATCATTCTTGGACACATGGAGAATAGATTGAACATATTTTTTTTGTTCCTCAGAAAAGCAGAACTCCGTTACTAATCTCAATAAGGAAAATATGCCACTTAGTTAAATTTCAAGAACTTATCAACTCCTAAACTCTAAATAGAGCTTTTGAAAGATACTACAGTGGTAACAGTTTACCAGAAAGTCCTATACTTACATTTGGCCTCTCAGTGAAATTAATTTTTTATTTGTTTTAAATGTTTTATTTATTTTTAATGTTAATAAATAAATATACACATCTTAACAGAAGGAAGATGCATCACTTCATGAATTACTAGTAAGGTAATGTGGTACAGCAAAAAGAGCACTGGTCCAGGACTAGGAGATATGAAATCTGGACTTAGTTCAGTCAAAAACTAGCAGTATGACTGGGGACAAATTACTTAGCCTCTCTAGATCACAATTTTATCTTCTGTAAAGTAAATGGATTGAATTAGATGATTTTTAAAGTCACTTACAGCTCTATGATTCTTTAGGAAAAGACAGAAACCGGTAAATACATAATATTTTATAATTCGACTAACTGATCAAATGTACTTTTTATTATTAATAGAGCAAAATAGATCATGAATACCAATATTCTAAAATATAAATACACACACATATAGATAGATATGTACATATCATATACCAGTCAGGTGGGATAAAGAATCTTAAAAGGTGTAGAATCCAAAGCAATCATATCACGTACACTTCCGCATGAGCCCAAGAGCAAGCAGGTAGTTCCATTTCGACTGAGATTTTATGTCAAGTGTGCTCTTCAATTATTAACTTCACTTTAACCAGTAACAAAAGTTTATTCCAATGAAATAAAATGGATAGCCAGAGGAGATCTTAAATTTGCATAAAACATCAATATTTGGACTGTGATGAAAAATACCCTCACCTTTTGAAAACAAAGTCAACCTGACTGAAAAACCCTTCTGGCATAATATGGGAAATCTAAAACTGCAACTTCTCCTTTAATTCCTTTTATAATCATCCTAGGCAAAGAACATTATTCTTTAGGGAAGTTGAGATTATTAACTCCTTTATATATGCTTCCTATTCTTAGGAGTGCCTTATGTTAGATTTGGAGAACATCAAGTCTCAAATATTCAGAGTGATGGGAAATGCAAGCACAAAAACCTAGAGTTTTAAAGGCCCTCTCTGAGATCATATGGTACAAACTTCCAACTGGTAAAACTGTCCTTTCTCAGCAGATGGTCATAGAGCCTCCAGCAGTACAGAACTCATTACATCACAAGCAACAACAGTGCGTTTGTCTGGGTGGCTCTAATTGGCAACACCTTTCTTAAACTGGGTCCGAGCCTCCCTCCTTCTAACATCTACTTATGAGTCCTCGTCCTGCCTTCTGTGGCTATACTAATTCTAGTTTTCCCTCTCTAAGGAAGTATGCCAAATTCTCAAAGAAAAATATGATGCCTAGCCCAAAGTCTTAAATATACCACTTTCTGTAATTCTAAATAATCCAAATATTCTATGGTGGTAACAGAGGTCAGTGAGTTTACGTCCAGCAGCTAGCTAGATCCCAATATCTTTCCATCGCTCTAGTGTGTATCTATCAATGCAAGAGAAAAGACAACCCTCAAAAGCATCAAAACATGTTTTGTAATCAATAAAACAGTGGAATAAACTATTTTTAAAAAGTGAGTATTTAAATAAATTTCTGGGCTGAAAATAGGGGAAATTTTAGTATAAAGAATACTGGTCTTAGAGCCAAGCCAACTTGACCTAAAATTTCAGCTTACTACATTTAGTTTGACCCTGGCCAAGATGCTTAATCTTTCTGTTTCACAGTTTATTAATCTTTCAAATAACATGCCCTACACATTCCCACTCTTACTCTTTTTCCCCAACTCCCAAAGAAACTGAGCTGCATTTGACCTACTATCTCCCTGCCTTGTGTCAAGGCCGCACATTTATTTATTCAGTCTATAGTGGGCACCTCCTCTCAGAACGTTGCTGAAATGCAACTATGCTTCCGAAACACAAACTCCGAGAGCAAGATGAAGCAAATGCTAGCCTATCTAACAAACTAGGTGTACTAACATTTAACTGTCCTCTCAAATCTACTCTTAGGTCCCCCTAAATAGATATAAATTTTCTTTTTCATTAAGAATCTATTTTCAAGCTTCGTTATAATCAAGCAATTCCAATCAATTCTATATTTTCAATCACATGTTAGGTTTACTTACCATACCAGGATTAAAAATATTCCAGGATTTTTTTTTTTTTTTTTTTTTTTTTTTTTTTT
>NW_006781628.1:338946-360771 GCF_000442215.2 Lipotes vexillifer
AAAAAAAAAAAAAAAAAAAAAAAAAATATATATATATATATATATATATATATATATATAGGAGGAAGATACCTACAAAGACAATAGTGTTGGCTGGTTAGTGCTAAGTCATTATCCCTGCAGAGGGACAATGAGAAACTGAGCACCATTAACAGTTAAAGACTAAATGGAAGAGCCAGAGGGCCCCTTTAGTAGCTTTCAAAGAAGCCCTCATCTCCTACAGTGGAAGACCAGACACAGCTGAGCAACAAACAAAAGCGATCTGGTAGTTTGATTTATAGAGCTCCAGAGATATCTAAATGCTCAGCCAAGGCATGTCTATTATTCTAAGGCAGGGCTCTAGCTGGGAAAACCTGAGACTCTGAAACATAAGGACAGGATATCTGGATGGATGTCTATAAGATGCTAGATCTGCAGATGCCCCTGAACCCTCACAGCCTACGGTGGTGGCCCACCCTTGCCTAGTAAGAGCTAGCAGTTCCTTTGGGTTGGAAGATGCTACAACTGCTCCTCCCCCACAAGGCAGCAGTAACTTCTCTTAGGACCTGCCCCTACCTCCTCTTCTGGCTTCTATGTCAATACCTAGTGCCGAATCCCAGTATTACTCAGCAGGAGAAGTGGCTGGAAAGAGATTACATACCAAAAGAGATGCAGCTGCCGGCAGGAGCCATGAAGTACCTTGAGTTTGGATTTTGAGGATCCTTAATAAAGGGGGCTTTCATCAGCAGGATTCATTGATTTGGGGCACATTTTTGTACAAGGTCCCCAAGGGATGGGGCAAACCTGCTGCAAGGATGCTATAGAGGCCTGGAAAAGTGATGGCCAATGTTGAGTAAAATAAAAACACCCCAACTGTCCTGGCAGACAACAGAGAAGAGAATAAGAAGGCTGGGGGAAGTGGGCATGCTGGGATGGATATATTGTGTGAAGTCAGAAAATACAGAATATTATTTTTCATGGGAGAGCCCAGAAGAAGTACCATTCACCAAGGCCACCAGGAATATACAGGTGAGAGGGAGCCAGCATCACCAAGGAGTTCAGTTCAGCATCACCAAGAAGTACCATTCACCAAGGTCTCCTCTGCAGCCCAGGGCTAATCTCACTGAGCTGGGCCATTAATATCCATGGGGATAATGAGGCCCCAAGTAATAAAAGCTAGGTTGCAGTGCTTTATTGCTAGAAGCCAAGAGGCTGCAACATAATGACTGACAAGATCAAAGAGGCAGCCAAGGGGGCTTGATGTGCAGAAAAATGTGGAGATGGTTAATAGAACATGGCATTCCTAGGGGCAGAAGAGATGGGCAGACAGCAAAGGTACTACTTAGTATCTACAACCAAAAAGAGAGATAAATGGAGGAGCAGGAAGCTGAGGGTGGTCACCCCAATAAAAAGTCATGATCCCTGGCTCTATTCCCATATCTGACTCTATTTTCAGATCAGGAACTGATTGACTATAGAGGTAGCCAGATTCCTAAGAGGAAGGACAGTGCTACTCAGTGGGGCAAGAATTCTTCTCCTAGTCCTTCCACAAAGGGATTGTTGACTACAGATTTAATCAAGTAGTAGTCCCAATTGTAGCTGCTATGCTAACTGAGATAGCAGCATAGCTAGAGCAGATTAATAAAGCCTTGGGTTGACTTAGGCTCAAGGAGTTCCCACTGGCCTGGCCAAAGCTTTCTTAGAACTGTGCTGAAGACTGAGATTCTTCCTATCCAACCCCCCTTCATTCCTTCCCTCTTTCCTTCATAGGAGTCAGACCTGCATCACCATCTGATACTCTCTAGCCTCCTCTGGCTCCCCACACACTTCTCCCTTACAGGAGTTTTAGCAATAAATCTTTTACACATCTTAGCATCTGCTTCTCAGAGAACCCTAACAGAGGACATGAGCAAACAAGACACAAGCAGAGACCTGGAAAGGCATATACGTTGGGACTTGCTCTCTTGCTGCTTTTGGAACCTCGCCACCTTGTGAAAAAGCACAAGATGCTCTCTGGATGACCAGAGACATGTGTCCAGTCATCCCTGTAGCACCAGCTGGCATCTGGTCAACAGCCGGACATGTGGGTGAGGCCATTCTAGACCATCCAGCCTTGACTGAGCTGTTAGTTAACTACAGATGCAATAGAGAACCCAGAAGAAATCAGCCAAGCCAGTTTAGACCAGAAATACTGCCCACGGATCCAGAGAACCTTGAGAAATAATTAATGTTTGTTGTTTTAAGCTACTAAGTTCTAAGGTAGTTTGTTATGCAGCAAAAGTTAACTAATGCAACACGTGAAGGATGTGAACAGTGCCTGGCAGATAGTAAACATTATATAAGAGTTTGTCATTATTATAAGTCAGACGATACCACAGAAGCATTGATAACGTTTTAAGAAGGTTAATTCTCGGGCTTCCTTGGTGGCGCAGTGGTTGAGTCCGCCTGCCGATGCAGGGGACACGGGTTTGTGCCCCGGTCTGGGAAGATCCCACATGCCGCGGAGCGGCTGGGCCCGTGAGCCATGGCCGCTGGGCCTGCGCGTCCGGAGCCTGTGCTCCGCAACGGGAGAGGCCACAACAGTGAGAGGCCCGCGTACCGCAAAAAAAAAAAAAAAAAAAAGGTTAATTCTCGCTTCCCTACCTTAGCATTCTACCAAATAACATCCACCATAAATCTGTCCTGCAACCCTATAATTAAAACTAATTCAACTTTATCAGGTCTTGTACTTTATATAATCATTACGCTCCTCTCTTGCCTTTTTGCAACCGCCTGTGAGACCAGAAGTTCTCTCTAGCAATGTTTCTTAATCCTCGCTGGGTTTGCTTCAGATAACCACTGTCTCTAGGTAGCTGTAGTCTGCTTTCAACTAGTTGCAGCCATTTCTTCTAGATACTCTTTGACACTCAGACAATGATTCCAGAAGACAATATTAGAGAAGTGAATGCTTGGAAACAGCTCATTCTTGGAGGACACAGAAGGGAGGGTTGTGCGTTTAAACTGCTTTCCTTTATGTTACTAAATGAGAGCTCTTCCCCCACATTTCTGATCCTTTCTTTCAAGTAGGTCAGCTTCAGATTATTTCTTTCCCAGGCACATCATATGAACTCTAAGAACCCCAATGAGTCTTAGAGTACCGTATAATATGTTATGTATCACATAATCATGGTGCTTAAAAGATGAACATAATAAATATAGCAAATGAAACTCTGAACTTTTGAGCATGTTTCAGGAAACAACATATTTCATAGCAAGTTGACAGTTTCCAAGTTTCTAACTTTTTTAAAAAAGATAATTATGTTCCAGCCAAGATGTTTTCTCTTTCTCTCATTCCTTTCTTCTCTCTCTCCCTCCCTCCCTTCATTTTTTTAAAATAAATAATTTAAAGACAAAAGATAATGACATCTGACAAAGGTTTCTGAAAAGTCCATTCACCATCCCCCATAAAATAAAAGTGTGATAATAAAATTTTTAGGATCCACATTTACAATGTCAACCACATTTACTGAGGACTCATTATACACACAATACAGAGATACATAAATGAAGAGATGATGCGGAATTTTCTTGAAATGATTCACAAGTTGGGAAAGGAGAAGAAACACTTAAGACCTCTTATTCTTTCATAAAACATTTACTGCATCAAGTATAAGCCAGGTTTAAAGGGCATCAAAATGACTAAGAACTGGCCTCTGCCATAATGGGGAAGCTCACAAGAAAGGCGGGGTGGGGTGGGGTGGGGGGCTCGGGGACAGGGAAGGAGGGAGGGAGGGAGCGGGGAGGCGAGAGTGAGCATTTATGACCAGAGATGAAAACTCCTATGACTTAGCATTTATTTTTCAACTGTATTTGGCAAAGATATAGCCCAGCCTTCATTCATAACTGGACAGTGTTGCAATTACATGCTTGTTTGATCATCTCAAACCAGGTGACTGCAGCGTGTGACTACCTAGGGCTCTGTCTGATGACCAGCTGGAAGCTGCAGCTGCAGGAGAAAGCTCAGCCACTGAGATGTGTGAGTCACAGGCAGAATATGATGCCACTGCTCTGGAATCTTCTGGCTCCCCGTGTGCTTGCAACTTGAAATACAAGGTGTTTACTTTAGTCTATAAAACAAACCCCTTATGGCTAAGGCACAAGTTACCTTCACATTAATCTCCCTTCTTATAAACCTGAGCTGAGATCAGCTGGTATCCCTGTTAGGCACTCGAGATTTATGCTTCAGAAATCTGGATGCAAAAAAACGTTAAAGCCCTACAGAAAACCCAAGCTTTCAGAATTTCAAGAAGGCATGAAATGAAACTTTGGACTTCGAGACTCCATTTCTAACCTTTGAGACATCATACAGAATCATTTAAAGACGGGGATATTATCTTATTAGAGCATTTAAATATCTGATATATTTTACTATTGTGATTTTAGGCGAAGTATAATTTTACCGGAGGAAAAAAATGAGGCAATACAGAATCTCATAAGATATTCTGTAGGTCTCTAAATGAGGATATCACCGAAATCACCAAGAGGAATGATTTAAGAAGAAAGTGCTTCTAAAGAGACAGCCCCAAAGCAGGGTTTCCCAGAGGATGCTTTGTGTAACATCATCAGATCCAGGGGTGGGGTGGAAGGGTGTGGGTCGTTCTATAGCCAAGCAAGCCTGGGAAACTAGAGTTTATTTGTATACCATGGCCTTGTCTTGAAGATTCACAATGCACATTAGTATATTAAAAGCCAGAGTCTTTTAAGTAGTAGTCCTAGAATAAATCAACTTCTCTAACATTTCCAAAGCTTATTTGACTGTGGAACTTTTTTTTTTGTTCCTTCTTCTTTTCAGAAAGTACTTACTAACGCTAATAGAGTTAACATTCTCTGGATCTTAACTGGAGAAATATATATCTAGAGCAAGGATCAGTAAACTTTTTCTGGAAAAGTCCAGTCAGTAAATATTTTAGGCTTTGAGGACTATGAAGTCTCTGTTGCAACTCTTCACTTCTGCTGTTACAGTATGAAAGCAGCCATAGACAATAAACAAATGGATTAGGCTGTGTTCCAACAAAACTTTATTTACAAAAAGAGGTGGCAGGCTGGATTTGGCCCGTAGTTTCCTGACCTCTGATCTAGAGAGGACAAAAATCTTAGGGAAAGGCACTCTATTTGTAAAATCATTTGCATAAACTGAAGGCTTCTTTGTGATTCAATAATACTTTTAACTTGTAATGCTAATGGTGGTGGCAATAGTAATAGTAACAACAGGTACATTTATTGAACATGCTGATACTTAGTGCAGTAAAACAGAACATTTTCTAATTTCATTCTTAAAACAAGCCTCATGTCGTGTATGTCATTATTATCTCATTTTACAACCAAGAAAACTGAGGCTTAGCGAGGTAACTTACCCAAAGAGATATGACTAATAAACTGTCAGAGCAAAAACTCAAACCCTGATTCTAACTCCAGAAACTGTACTCTTTACTAAATCACCTCTTATTTATTTATTCATTTATATTTACATTTACAGCCATGTTTTAAACCAGGCTTCTTTTGCATGTGTGTAGATTATTATAGTAATGGCTCTAAATGAATTGCATCTCCTTATACTCCTAGGAAGGGCAGTGCAAGGAGACAGAAGGATAACATAAAGTAACTTTTTTCTCCTTCAGACTACATAATACATTTTTTTACACTATTACGGATTTCTGGAAAAGAAAAATTCTATTACAAATTCCATCCATACAGGGGCAGAAAAAATCACAAATCAGTCATTTTTTCACCTCCTGTAGTCCTGATCAATGGGATCTGGCACGTGATAATGCTAGCTAACATTTACCGGGCATTTACTCTGGGCTAGATACTGTCCTTAAGTGCACGGTATGTATTAACCCCCTGAATTCTCCAACAGCCTTATGAGATAAGCACTATTATATCCCCATTTTCCAGGGAGGGCATGGTGGGGTAGAAAGGTAGATCACGTGGTCAGTAACTGGCAGAGCCAGGATTTGAACCCAAGCAGCCTGGCTCCAGGGTCTGCACTTTTAACCACCATTATACTCATACATACTCACGGCTCTTCTGACTTCAGGCTCCCTCCACTCTGACCCTCATTTGCAACTAAGGTGGACCTGGACTCTGTGCAGCACCCTCGCTCTTTCCTTTACTAAACCAGTCCTGTCCCCAACCACCAGGGCAATTTGAAGGCGAAAGGTGGGAAAGTGCAGCAAGGAAGTGAAGTGCGGGCTAGTGGGTGAGCACTACACCAGTTTCTGGAAACAGACAAAACCACCGTCCATGACCAAACCCGGTTCCAGGTCACTAGCTCAACTCAGTCTATAAGCACACGCTGATTAGCCTTTACTCAAGAAGATCGCACCAAGAGTCCCTGAAGTAATTTAAAACTTGGTAAATAACACAAGATACAACTAGCAATGAGGAAATCCTACTAACTGCTGTGGATCTCCTTAGCTGCCCTTTGTATGATGTTACCTTTTCTCCTCCATCTTTACTCTTAAGCTTGGGGGAACAGGAGTTAGGATCTTAGACTGTCTATAACACGTAAAAAACACAAATGTGAACACAAGTGCAGCTTTCAATTCAGCTCTTTAATTGAGAAGGAACTTGAAAGCCACTATGCCAACACCGGAAGCACAGGGCCGTGGAATGACCTGCCTAGACAGGAGGGAAAGCCCAGCGGTCCCCCCTTTGAAGTCCAGCTGCCTGAGATTCACTGGCAGCCAACCTTCAAAGAGAGCCGATGCTTCCTTCCCTCAGCCTGGCTGCCAAGCTTCCCGGGCAGCTGGGCAGATTTAGCCACTCTCTGCCCAGCTGTCTGTGAACTCTGGCAGCCAGTTCAAGAGAGGGCTAGAGAGGCGGTGCAGGAGGGAGGGGGAGGAGGAGGGAGTGGTGCGGGCGGAGGGTGGCGGCCCAGTGGCGCCAGGGCAGAGAGGATGCTGGGTTTCCTTGGAGCCAACCTTACCAGTGTCAGTTGAAAGACTAAGCTTCCAAGGGGAGAACAATCCAACGCCACGACAAAGCAACTTTTGAGTGAGCAGAGAAATTTCAAATACTTTCCTTCAAAAGCTGAGCACATCTCAGATATACCCTCCTATACACGGCCCAGTTGTTGCAGAAAGCAGTCCAATCTCTACATAGGGTCGCAGGGGACAAAGCTAAGGTCAAGAATCAAAAAGGCACAGTCCTTTACTAATTTTGATTTTCCAGCAGTGTGACTTTATGCTTCTTGGGGACTTTTGGGGTTGTTTGCCGGGTTTGTTGTGGCAACCCTTCTGTTCCCCTGGCAGCCAATAGCTGAAACCACTTATCTGTTTCTGCGCCTGTGCAGCAGATGCTTGGAGAAGACTGGCTCACTTGACATAAACATCACCAGCGTGTTGTTATGTTTATCCTCTGGAACCACGTGCTTGAAATAGAGAATAGTGTGTTATCAGCTGCAGGTACAAAAGGAATGTAGAACAGTTCTACTGGTGACAAGAAACTTTGGAAAGAAGTCTAAGAACAAGATCTTAAGTTCGGTAAAGCGGGAGGTTATGAAAGTGACTAACATATAGAAAAATGGAAACAAAAGAATTGAAGGGTCATGAACAGAGGAGTAAATCATCAGATCTACATGGAGATGGAGGAGAGGAAGACTGGAAGCCAGAGGAAAAATAATGATAAATTTCATGAAGTATTTCCTCTAGCTTTGTACAATCTGGTTAGGAAAGAAATGTATGGATGAGCTTGTACTGTGCACCATGACAATGTGAGGGCAAGATCTAGTAAGTATTCACACAGACTACTGTATTAAGTCACTAGCTACAAACATCCTCCTCCCTGCTCTCTAGCTCTCTTTGAAACTGTGTGACACAGCAGCCAGCATTAAGTACAGTGATATCAAAGACATACAATGTGAAACTTATTATCTAACTTTAAAAGTGTAACACTAAGCCTATAGAAGAAGCCCCAATTAATATTTGCTGAAATTAGTCCAACTGTTTATTCACTCTTTCTACAATTATTTATGGCATCCTTGCCATGTGCAAGGCACTACGCTAGGTGTTGCAGGTGAGCAACAGATTAGTAAAATGGCTCCTTTCTCTCCAGGAGATCTGTCTAGAAAGGGAGACAAACATAAAGACAAATATTCGCACTGCATTATACAATAAATAATGGCAGTTTCCACTAACTATATAGTAAACCCACAAGATAAAGGTTAACTCTACTATGATAGCATAATGGTGACAGGTTGGAAGTGGAGGAAAGAGAAATCAGGGAAAGCCTGGGGATGCTTGACTGTTCTCTTAGAAGGTTAAGGAGGAGATCACTAGGAATACAAAAAAAAAACCTTTTTACTCCCCTAGAGGGCTCAGAATATAAAAGGCTCAGAAGTGTGAAACAGCACATCGCTTTTGGAACTACAGGTGGTACTATGAAGGGATCAGTAGCCCATAAGACTGGAGAGCAGGAGGTCAAATCATTAGCGGCTTCATATGTGTTATGGAGTTTTTATCTGTACCTATGGGCAATGTTGAGCCTCTGAAGGGTTTTAAGGAGGGCGGGGTAATATGATCACATCTGTATTTTGAAAGATTGCCCTGCAGCAGAGGGAAAGATAAACTGGAAAAGGGAAGACTGAGGGCAGGGAGAAGAGTTAAGAAACACCTGCAGTGGTCCAGGGGCGAACAGGTGGGGCTTGCAGCTGAGTGATGGAGGAGTATGTCTGAGAACAATTTAAGTTGTATTCAGTGACTTTGATATGGGCAGTTGCCGTGAATCTGTAAAGTGGACACAGCAAATATCGGGTACTCTGGGTAGAAAACTGACAATGAAAGAAGGAAGAGTTGGAGAAGGCTTTTGTTAAATCACATAAATAAGAAGCAGAAGCTTGAGCATATTTTCTAGGAGCCAGTAGGGATGAAAAGGATAAAAACACAGGAAAGGGAGTAACTGATAGAATTAAGTCTCAGAGGAAGCAGGAAGAATGTGATCAAGTGCACAGGTGGAAGGATTAGTGAGGAACGAGAAGAGAAAGACCTCTTCCTTGGAGACTTCAAGGAAGGAGGCTGAGAGAGCAAGGAGGTCTGAACACAGAGCCACATTTATACATATAAGGGTGAAAAGTCTGACAGAAGTCCAACCTAGTGTCCTTACTTTTCCATGTTAAGGAGGGGAGTTGACTGACTAGGGAGCAGGGGGTTATAAAATGGACCAGAGAAGAGCTGGGAAAGTTTGAAAATACCCGATGAGATGAAATGACAGAGATGACAGGAAAAAGGAAGAGATTACCAAAGGCAAGGAGGGCCAAGAAGAAAATGTGTATCATAAATCTGGAATGGTAGCACCCTGAAAAATTGTGGGTTTTATCAGGTTGGACTTAGAGCTAGAGTGAGGAAGCAAAGGAACCACACACGCTCCTGGGGTTGCTAGGTAGAAAACAAAAAATAAAGCACGGTTAACAATGCTGGTAAAATGTATATTGCAGAAGTCAAATGATCTTTTGCCTTTTTTCCAAGGACTATGCCCCAGAGTTAATTGATTTAAATTTCAGTTTTGGCCCCCCAAATCAAAGTTGAGGTCAATGTAATGCAACTTTAACTTGGCAGCTCGATTATAAAAGTAAAACTTTCTCCCCTTTTTGAAATATACACTTTATTAGAGAAGATGCTTTCACAACAACTAAAAACGATAGTATAAATATTTTACTTATTCTCAGCATAGCATTAACTTCTTCAAAAAAGCAGGAGTTCCAATTTCACTCACCAGAGAAATCCATTTGAAGTGAATATTTACTGGGTGCCTTCAAGGTGCCTGGCATTATGCCATGCTTGTAGGAACAGATACGAAAACACAACCCTGCCTTCAAGATGATTATGCTCTAATTCACATTCTAAGTATTTAAGTAACTTTTTTTTTTACTGTTTAAAAAACTTACATTTCCTTGTTTTAAAATGTCTTACATTTCCTTGTTCATTACATTTGTTAATGATCCTGGTGATGCCACTCTTTCAAATAAAACCACAAAAATGAACACTGACCAAGTAGTAACTGTCAGAGAAAAAGAATTTTTAAAAAAACTATTTTCAACCATATACTATCACTTATACGTGGAATCTAAAATATGACACAAGTGAACCTACCTACGAAACAGAAACAGACCCACAGACACAGAGAACAGACTTGTGGTTGCCAAGTGGGGAGGGGTGTTGGGGGAGGGAGGGGTTGGAAGTATGGGGTCAGCAGAGGCAAACTAGTATATAGAGGATGGATAAGCAGCAAGGTCCTACTGTACAGCACAGGGAACTATATTCAATATCCTGTGACAAATCGTAATGGAAAAGAACATGAAAAAGAATGTATATAGATGTATAACTGAATCACTCTGCTGCACAGCAGAAATTAACACAGCACTGTAAATCAACTATACTTCAATAAAATAAATTTTTTAAAAGTATCTTCATTTATATTTTAATTTGAAGAAAAGAGAATGTGGAAGAAACAAACAGGAATTTATAACAACCTACACACATTCAAGAAATTAGGGATTTCCAGCTTTTCCTAATAAACTAAAAGACCTAACACCCCTTATTTCCACATTACAGCAACAGGTTGATGGAGCATGTATATGGAAAAAACCACTCAGTTTTCATCTGTATTTTTCCTTTACTATTCACACAGAACACTTCAGTTCTGATACTTCTGGTCACCAAATGTGTGGGGGATTTTCTCCACACCAAGCAATTCTCCATGACAACAGCCCAGTGTCCTACAATGTAACTCAATTCTGACAATATGGAGGTCAAAGTCTCAGCCCTACAAGTCTGCTCCCACCCTACTCCCACTTTAGACGCCAATCACAAGTAGTAAGTCTCTGACCTCCTTGGGCTCAACTAACTTGGTAGGGCAACTCACAGAACCCTAGGAAATACTTGTTTACATTTATCAATTTATTATAGGATATGATAAAGGATACAGATACACAGGGTGAGGTCTGGGAGGGTCCCAAGCACAGCAGCTTCTGTCCCCATGGAGTTGGAGTGCATTACCCTCCCAGTACATGGATGTGTTCACCAACCTGGAAGCTTTCCCAGCTTCATGATATGGGGATTTTTATGGAGGCTTCCTCACATAGGTGTGATCAATTATAAACTCCATTTTTAGCCCCTCTCCAGAGAAGTGGGGAGCAGGGCTGAAAATTCCAAGCTTCTAATCATGGCCTGGTCTTTGTGGTGATCAGACCCCATACAAGAGCCATCCAGGAGCCCACCCGAGTCACCTCACTGGAACAAAAGATGTTATCAGTACTCTCATCACATAGGAATTTACAAGGGTTTTAGAAGCCCTGTGTCAGGGACTGGAGACAAACACCAAACATATATATATATATATATATATATATATATATATATATATATACACACATATATTTCTATGCTCATGCATTTACTGACATAAACATTTTTGCACATTTAGTCAGACACAAATGTACAAAAAGACAAATACAAAGCATGCATTCACTCACATTCATGAACATACCTGATATGCTTCCACATTCATTGAAACATGGGAAACACATATATTTCTTATTATAAATCACAGTATCACAGAGGAGAAAACGACTGCCTTAAGGGAACATGACAAAACAAATTGTCTTCATTTGAAGTAAAGAAGATGTAACTCAGTTATTTAGTAAGATATCATTAAGTATAAGCACAGGCATGCACTGAAAACATTTTAATCAAGGCAGGTAGTTTCCTCCTTTAAGCAGAGAAATATGTTTTGGGAATGGACATAAACCAATCTTTATTAGCGATCCAATACTGAGATCTAAAAAAGAATTTCCAGGTATTTAGCATTTACCTTTACCTTGGAAAACATTTACTTATCTGTAAAACTGTGCTATCTCCATAAGCTCAAAATATTCTCTTAAACGTTCCTTTTTACCTGATTTTTAATGGAAAAATATTGAAGACCTGCTATTTATCAGTATGTTGAGTTCTGAAAGGCTATCCATAAGTGCATTTGCTCCTAAGACCCTTCCCACAATCTGTAGGTGCCGGCACAGATGATGGGCTTTGGCCCAGGGCCATTAGCCGGATACTACTTTGACATAAGGCAAAAATAATCAACTGCTGACAGAGGGCAGGGAACTCTCCTACCTCCTGGCCCCTGCCCTTCCAGACAAAGGTCAGAGGTCACAGAGAAAAGCGAAGGACAGGTCACTTGCTCACACCCAAAACCCCTTACAGACACACAGCAGTGTTTGTTTGCTATGAAGGCAAGACGAAGGAAAACTGCCCATGTTCTAGACCCGAACTGTCTAACATGGAAGCCACTTGGCACATGCAGCTGTTGAGATCAAGAAATATGGCTGCTATGATTAAGGAACTGAATTTTAAATTTAATTTTAACTAGTTTAAACTTAAATAGGCATATGTATTGAATAGTGCAGGCCTAAATGCTCCAGTTAAAAAGCAAAGATTGTTACATGAGATTTTAAAAAAACATTCAACCCTATTCCTCTATAAAAAAATCCACTATGGCTTAATTTAAAAGTAAAAGAATGAAAAAAGATACAGTAGGCAAATACAAATCGAAAGAAACCTGGAGTAGTTATATTACTATTAGACAAAGTAGATGTTCTAAAGAACAAGAAATATTGTCAGAAAGAGAGATACATTATATAATGGTGAAGAGGTCGATTCAGCAAGAAAACATAATTATAAATGTGTATATACCCCCAAAAAAGAGCCTTAAAAAAGAACCTTAAAAGGAAGAAAAAAAGAGAACTGAAAAGAAAAACAGACATATCTATAATTACAGTTGCGGATTTCAACACTCCTCTCTTAGTAACTGATAAAATAAGTAGACACATAATCAGTAAAGATATAGGTGACATGACCAATACTATCAACCAACTTGACCTAATTGACATTTATAAGACACTCCTTCCCCAAAGAGCAGAATACACATTCGTTTCAAGTGTACATGGAACATTTATTGAGACACACTATTTTCTGGACCAGAAAAAAAACACTATAAATTTTAAAGTGTTAAAATCCTACAAAGCATATTCTTGGACCACATGGAATTAAAGGAGAAATCAACTAACATAACAGAAAAACAAAATATTTGGAGATTATACCATATGCTTCTAAATAATCCATGGCCCCAAAAAGAAATCAGAAGGGGAAATTAGAAAATATTTTTAATTCATTAAAAGTGAAAACACAAATCAAACGTTTTGGGATGCAAATTGTTATGGACTGATATTTGTGTCCCCTCAAAATTCATATGTTAAGACCTAACCTCCAATGTGATGTTATTTGGAGGTAGGCCTTTGGAAGGTAATTAGGTTTAGATGAGGCCATGAGGAGTGGAGCCCCAATGATGGGATTAGTGTCCTTATCAGAAGAGAGAGAGAGATCAGTTCAATAACCATAATTTGCTGCCTGCTTCCCTCCCTCTTTCAGCCATGTGAGGTGAGGACACACTAATGAGAGGCTGTCATCTGTAAACCAGAAAGAAGGTCCTCACCAGAAAATGAATCTGTTGGCACCTTGACCGTACACTTCCCAAGTCTCCAGAACTGTGAGAAATGAATGTCTGTTGTTTAAGCCTCTTAGTCTATAGTATTTTGTTATGGCAGCCTGAGCCAACTAAAACACTGCAAATGAAGCAGTATTTAAAGAAGAATTTAAAGGGTTTAATGTGTAAACCCTTCAAAAGAAGAGAGGTCTAAAATAAAATCTCCCACTTTAGGAAATCAGAAAAAGATGAGCAAATAAGGAAGAAAGTAATAAAGAGCAGAAATCAATAAACTAAAAAAAGTGAAAAATCAATGAATAGATATTAAAATAAAAATATTTATAAAAATATTTATAAAAGTATAAAAATATTTATAAAAGTATTATAATATTTTAAAATTTATAAATATTTATAAAAATATTTATAAAAGTATCAAAACCAAATAGAAATTATCAAACTGTGACCTCTGTGGCTAATAAACAGATTAATCAAAACGAAAATGTTAGGGCTATTACTTAATTCCAGAGGGTTACAAACGGCCAACAAATATTAATAATCTGTTTTCTAACTATAGAATCACCTACCTTAAAATCTCTCTATATATTCTACTGAGGAATTAGAACATACTTTTTACCAAACTTCAAGAAACTGAAATAGTAATTGTCTACTTCTAATTATTTTCTAAGAACTAGATAAAGGGAAAATAATGGAATGAAATGTGTAAGCATCATCAAGATTTCTCCTACTGATAGAATACATGATTAGTACTAAAGAGAACCTTCTACTATCAAGAACTGATTGCAAGAGAGACCTTCAAGATGGCAGAGGAGTAAGACGTGGAGAGCACTGTCCTCCTCACAAATACATCAAAATTACATTTACATGTGGAACAACTCATACAGAATACCTACTGAATGCTGGCAGAAGACCTCAGATATCCCAAAAGGCAAGAAAATTCCCACATACCAGGCCGTGTGGCTGACAGGGTCTTGGTGCTCCAGCTGGGTGTCAAGTCTGACCCTCTGAGGTGGGAGAGCCGAGCTCAGGACATTGGTCCACCAGAGACCTCCTGGCCCCACGTAATATCAGATGGTGAAAGCTCTCCCAGAGGTCTCCATCTCAATGCTAAGACCCAGCTCCAATCAACGACCAGCAAGCTACAGTGCTGGACACTCTATGCAGAACAAGTAGCAAGACAGGAACAAAACCATACCCATTAGCAGAGAGGCTGCCTAAAAGCGTAATAAGTTCACAGACACGGTGAAACACACCACCAGATGCAGTCATGCCCACCAGAAAGACAAGACCCAGCCTCATCCACCAGAAAACAGGCACTAGTCCCCTCCACCAGGAAGCCTACACAAACTACTAAACCAACCATACCCACTGGGGGCAGACACCAAAAACAAGGGGAACTACGAACTTGCAGCCTGTGAAAAGGAGACCCCAAACACAGTAAGTTAAGCAAAATGAGAACAGAGAGAAACACACAGCAGATGAAGGAGCAAGGTAAAAACCCACCAGGACAAACAAATGAAGAGTACACAGGCAGTCTACGTGAAAAAGAATTCAGAGTAATGATAGTAAAGATGATCCCAAATCTTGGAAATAGAACAGAAAAAATACAAGAAACGTTTCACAAGGACCTAGAAGAAGTAAAGAGCAAACAAATAATGATGAACAACACAGTAAATGAAATTTAAAATTCTCTAGAAGGAATCAAACAGAACAACTGAGGCAGAAGAATGGATAAGTGACCCGGAAGATAAAATAGTGGAAATAACTACAGCAGAGCAAAATAAAGGAAAAAAAATGAAAAGAATTGAGGAGAGTCTCAGAGACTTCTGGGAAAACATTAAACACACAAACATTCACATTATAGGGGTCCCAGAAGAAGAAGAGAAAAAAAAAGGGACTGAAAAAATATTTAAGGAGATTATAGTTGAAAAATTCCCTAATATGGGAAAGGAAATAATCAAGCGCAGAGTCCCATACAGGATAAATCCAAGGAGAAAACACGCCAAGACACATATTAATCAAACTATCAAAAATTCAATACAAAGAAAAAATATTAAAAGCAGCAAGGGAAAAGCACCAAATAACATATAACACAATACCCATAAGGTTAACAGCTGATCTTTCAGCAGAAACTCTGCAAGCCAGAAGGGAGTGGCAGGACATATTTAAAGTGATGAAAGGGAAAAACCTACAACCAAGATTGCTCTACCCAGCAAGTATCTCATTCAGATTGTACAGAGAAATTAAAATCTTTACAGACAAGCAAAAGCTAAGAGAATTCAGCACCACCAAACCAGTTTTACAACAAATGCTGAAGGAACTTCTCTAGGCAGGAAACACAAGAGAAGGAAAAGACCTACAATAACAAACCCAAAACAATTAAGAACATGGGAATAGGAACATACATATCGATAACTACATTAAATGTAAATGGATTAAATGCTCCAATCAAAAGACATAGACTGGCTGAATGGATACAAAAACAAGACCTGTATATATGCTGTCTACAAGGGACCCACTTCAGACCTAGGGACACATACAGACTGAAAGTGAGGGGATGGAAAAAGATATTCCATGCAAATGGAAATCAAAGAAAGCTAGAGTAGCATCTCATATCGACAAAATAGACTTTAAAATAAAGACTATTATAAGAGACAAAGAAGGACACTACATAATGATCAAGGGATCGATCCAAGAAGAAGATATAACAACTGTATATATTTATGTACCCAACATAGGAGCACCTCAATACATAAGGCAAATGCTAACAGCCATAAAAGAGGAAATCGACAGGAACACAATCACAGTAGGGGACTTTAACACCCCACTTTCACCAATGCACAGATGATTCAAAATGAAAATAAATAAGGACACACAAGCTTTAAATGATGCATTAAACAAGATGGACTTAATTGATATTTATAGGACATTCCATCCAAAACCAACAGAATACACTTTCTTCTCAAGTGCTCATGGAACATTCTCCAGGATAATCATATCTTGGGTCACAGTCAAGCCTTGTTAAATTTAAGAAAACTGAAATCGTATCAACTATCTTTTCCCACACAACACTATGAAACTAGATATCAATTACAGGAAAAAATCTGCAAAAAATACAAACATGTGGAAGCTAAACAATACGCTACTAAATAACCAAGAGATCACTGAAGAAATCAAAGAGGAAATCAAAAAATACCTAGAGACAAATGACAATGAAAACACAATGACCCAAAACCTATGGAATGCAGCAAAAAGAAGTTCAAAGAGGGAAGTTTATAGCAATACAATCCTACCTCAAGAAACAAGAAACATCTCAAACGAACAACCTAACCTTACACCTAAAGCAATTAGAGAAAGAAGAACAAAAAACCCCCAACGGTAGCAGAAGGAAGGAAATCATAAAGATCAGATCAGAAATAAATGAAAAAGAAATGAAGGAAACAACAGTAAAGATCAATGAAACTAAACGCTGGTTGTTTGAGAAGATAAACAAAATTGATAAACCATTAGCCAGACTCATCAAGAAAAAAAGGGAGAAGACTCACATCAATAGAATTAGAAATGAAAAAGGAGGGCTTCCCTGGTGGCGCAGTGGTTGAGAGTCCGCCTGCTGATGCAGGGCATGCGGGTTTGTGCCCCAGTCCGGGAAGATGCCACGTGCCGCGGAGTGGCCGGCCCCGTGAGCCATGGCCGCTGAGCCTGTGCGTCCGGAGCCTGTGCTCCGCAACGGGAGGGGCCACAACAGTGAGAGGCCCGTGTACCGCAAAAAAAAAAAAGAAAGAAATGAAAAAGGAGAAGTAACAACAGACACTGCCGAAATACAAAGGATCATGAGCGATTACTACAAGCAACTATATGCTAATAAAATGGACAACCTGGAAGAAGTGGACAAATTCTTAGAAAAGCACAACCTTCCGAGACTGAACCAGGAAGAAATAGAAAATATAAACAGACCAATCACAAGCACTGAAACTGAAACTGATTAAAAATCTGCCAACAAGCAAAAGCCCAGGACCAGATGGCTTCACAGGTGAACTCTATGAAACATTTACATAAGAGATAACACCTATCCTTCTCAAACTCTTCCAAAATATAGCAGAGGAAGGAACACTTGCAAAACTCATTTTACGAGGCCACCATCACCCTGATACCATAACCAGATAAAGATGTCACACACACACACACACAAAACACAGGCCAATATCTCTGATGAACTTGGATGCAAAAATCCTCAGCAAAATACTAGCAAACAGAAACCAACAGCACATTAAAAGGATCATACACCATGATATAGTGGGGTTTATCCCAGGAATGCAAGGATTCTTCAATATACGCAAATCAATCAATGTGATATACCATATTAACAAACTGAAGGAGAAAAACCATATGATCATCTCAATAGATGCAGAAAAAGCTTTCGACAAAATTCAACACCCATATATGATTAAAACCCTCCAGACAATGGAACAAGACAGAAAGTCCAGAGATAAACCGACACACCTATGGTCAACTAATCTATGACAAAGGAGGCAAGGATAGACAATGGAAAAAAGACAGTCTCTTCAATGAGTGGTGCTGGGAAAACTGGACAGCTACATGTAAAAGAATGAAATTAGAACACTCCCTAACACCATACACAAAAATAAACTCAAAATGGATTACAGACCTAAATGTAAGATCAGACACTATAAAACTCTTAGAGGAAAACAAGGGAAGAACACTCTTTGACATAAATCACAGCAAGATCTTTTTTGGTCCACCTCCTAGAGTAATGGAAATAAAAACAAAAATAAACAAATGGGACCTAATGAAACTTCAAAGCTTTTGCACAGCAAAGGAAACCATAAACAAGATGAAAAGACAATCCTCAGAATGGGAGAAAATATTTGCAAACGAATCAACGGACAAAGGATTAATCTCCAAAATATATAAACAGCTCATGAGGCTCAATATTAAAAAGAACAAACAACCCAATCCAAAAATGGGCAGAAGACCTAAACAGACATTTCTCCAAAGAAGATGTACAGATTGCCAACAAACACATGAAAGGATGCTCAACATCACTAATTATTAGAGAAATGCAAATCAAAACTACAATGAGGTATCACACCTCATTGAGGTATCTGACACCAGTCAGAATGGGAATCATCAGAAAATCTACAAACAATAAATGCTGGAGAGGGTGTGTAGAAAAGGGAACCCTCTTGCACTGTTGGTGGGAATGTAAAGTGATACAGCCACTATGGAGAACAGTATGGAGGTTCCTTAAAAAACTCAAAATAGAACTACCATACGACCCAGCAATCCCACTACTGGGCATATACCCTGAGAAAACCATAATCAAAAAGAGTCCTGTACCACAATGTTCATTGCAGCTCTATCTACAATAGCCAGGACATGGAAATTACTTAAGTGTCCACTGACAGATGAATTGATAAAGAAGATGTGGCACATACATACAATGGAATATTACTCAGCCATAAAAAGAAACGAAATTGAGTTATTTGTAGTGAGGTAGATGGACCTAGAGACTGTCATACAGAGTGAAGCAAGTCAGAAAGAGAAAAACAAATACCATATGCTAACACATATATATGGAATCTAAAAAAAAGGTTCTGAAGGACCTAGGGGCAGGACAGGAGTAAAGATGCAGACATAGAAAATGGACTTGAGGATATGGGGGGGGGGGAAGGGTAAGCTGAGATGAAGTGAGAGAGTGGCATGGAACATATATACACTACCAAATGTAAATTAGATAGTGGGAAGCAGCCGCATAGCACAGGGACATCAGCTCAGTGCTTTGTGTCCACCTAAAGGGGTGCGTTAGGGAGGGAGGGAGGGAGATGCAAGAGGGAGGAGATATGGGGATACATGTATACATATAGCTGATTCACTTTGTTATACAGCAGCAACCAACACAACATTGTAAAGCAATTATACTCCAGTAAAGGTTTAAAAAAAAAAGAGTTGATTGCAAAGTGTTTAGTTCTCTTCTTCAGTCTCTCCCTTTAAGCAAATGGTCTTCCAGCGGAATGTGGGAAGAAAAATACTGGAAATAAAACATCAAATGTTTCTTTTTATCTTAAAACAAAAAGATGCCTAGCAAATGGTTGGGAGAGGACCAGTTGCTGGCCTACCACTCTTGTCAAAAACCTGGATTTTGGGTTACTTGTGGATTTCTATATTACTCATTAACTCATTCACTAATTCATCCATTCTCTAAACACTTATGGAGAACCTAATTGTGAAGCTAGGGATAGAGAGATGGCACGTGTTTAGGGGAGCTCACTGCAGTGCGGGAGGGGAGCTCTATGGGTATTCACAAGGCAGATGAAGAGCAGGAAGTGACTAATTCAGCCGAGGGGGCAGGAATGTTTTGCAGAGGTAACAGCATGTAAAGAGGGTTTTGAACGATAAGTAGGAGATCACCAGGCAGAGAAATGGGCGAAGCATATTCTAGGAAGAAGAAACACTATTTCCTAAGGCAAAGAGTGGGAAGGGTCACCGTATGTTGAGAGATGACAAGCAAATGTTTGGTATGGTAGCCTAATACTCATATTGTCCCTTCTTACTATTATTTGGGATTAGAGAGTTGGTTCCATTTGAATTTCCACTGAAAAGGTATCCTCTGTGAATACATAAATCGTATTTGACAAGCATCTAAAATATTTTAAAGGAAAGTAAGAACACATGTACCTAAACGTTTTCCATTTTCATCGTAAAACATAAATAATGTGTGAGCACTAATCTATAACCGCATTAATCAATTCTCATAATTTTGGAGACTATTATCTAAGTTTAATTAAAAACAATGAATCACCTATACAACAAAAAGTTAACACGTTTAGGCTTCCTGTCATTTCTCTACATGATTTTTAGTCCTAATTCCTTTCTGAAAAGTTATCCCTTGGGTGTAAACACGTTAATCATGTAATGACACAGAGGAGTCAGTGTGTGACATGATTAAAGTGCAGATACCGTGGTATTTGTGAGAGAGAGGGGTCAGAGTGAAAACAGGCAGTAATTTATAAAGGAAATAAAACCAAGTGTTATCCTTTTAAATTTGGATTTGAAGATGCTATGCTTTCAGTGTAAGACAGGCCAGACAGTTGCTGTTGCTCCATATCAACACTGAACTGGCTCCTCAATTACTGAGTTTCCACTGTAAATGAGATACTGCACTAGCCCCCCTGGGGAGCAAGATAACTACTACAGGGTTCCTGACCCCCAAATTCTCCCCATCTTGCAAAGGAAATAAAAATGTATACAACTATGAATAACAAAGAATGAAATCACTGTTACTGTCACAAGTTATAATAATCACCATAAAACAGCATTTATTAAACACTTACTATGTGCCATGCCCAGGGTAAGCACTTTATTTACATTATTTTATCTTCATAAAACTCCCCATTTTACAAACGAGGAAACGGGTTATATTCTGAACTAGAGTTGGGATTTAAATCTACCAAGTCTGGGACTTCCCTGGTGGTGCAGTGGTTAAGAATCCACCTGCCAATGCAGGGGACACAGGTTCGATCCCTGGTCCAGGAGGATCCCACATGGCGCGGAGCAACTGGGCCCGTGTGCCACAGCTGCTGATGTTCGCGCAACCTAGAGCCCATGCTCTGCCACAAGAGAAGCCACCGCAATGAGAAGCCCGCGCACCGCAGCAAAGAGAAGCCCCCACTCGCCACAACTAGAGAAAGCCCACACACAGCAACCAGAGAAATCCCACAACGCAGCCAAAAATTAAAAAAAAAAAAAAAAAAATCTACCAGGTCTGAATCTGGATCCTACCGTCTTATCTATACCTAATATAAAATGTTCTGGGAAAGCAAAGAAAAGGACAATTATTTTGCTCCCAGCAGACTGGTTAAGGTTTCACAGAGAGACCTCATCTGAACTGGGCCTCAAAGAGAGTGGCTTTCCACGGCCAGAGGCGGGGAGGAGATATTGAGGCTGAGGAAACTGTCCAGTCAGGTGGGAAAGTACATGGCATGTTTTGCAAACATTACACAAACTTGTTTGGTTAGAATACAGAAATGCATAAGGCAGAGCAAACTTACTGGGGTCAGATTGTCAAGGGCTTAAAAGGCAGTGTACAACCTGAACAATCCTACCAGACGGCCCTGCTGCAATGGCCCAGATTAAGGGATTTGGACTCCAATAAATATCTTGTTCCCAGGGCCACATCGGCTGATTCATTCTCAGCCTTTTTCACTATTACTCCAACTTTAGTACCAGAATCTCCAAAGCAGTACAAGAAATGAAGCAGGAGAGGAATCTATCCACAGATAAAAAGACTCTTTC
>NW_006781628.1:360781-393827 GCF_000442215.2 Lipotes vexillifer
CTGGTGGTCACTAGCCAGTTAACTCCTTTAACACTTTGCCCCTATAAAAATAAAGCACATTCTGTTGATTGATGTTCTCAAAGCCCTCAAGGAAGTTCTGTCGAAGGAAGTGTTTCAAGACAGTATTTAAAAAAGAGCGGGTCGACGAGCAGTGGAGGGAATTATAAAGGACAATTTCTTTTCCTTCTCAAAATAGGGAGCAGAGAATATGAGAACGGGAGGGAACAAATATGTGCATGGTTTTCCCTTAAATGTCTGCTCTCCTGTCCACACCTAGTGCCCAAGAGCTCATGCATGCACAGGGCTTCAGTGATCTACCACGCAAATGATCCCCACATTTTAATCTCACTGTATTCTATAACTTTCTCTCAAGCAAAGCCTTTTATGTCTAATGATACCGGACATTTCCACTTAGATGTATTATCATCTCCAATCAATATTTCTAGAACTGGGCTTCCCTGGTAGTGCAGTGGTTGAGAGTCCGCCTCCCGATGCAGGGGGCACGGGTTCGTGCCCTGGTCCTGGAAGATCCCATATGCCACGGAGTGGCTGGGCCCGTGAGCCATGGCCGCTGAGCCTGCGTGTCCAGAGCCTGTGCTCCGCAGCGGGAGAGGCCACAACAGTGAGAGGCCCGCGTACCGCAAAAAAAAAAAAAAAAAATTTCTAGAACTAAACCCACACATTTTTACCCCTAAACCTGCTCCCAGTCCTGACTTCCTCATTTCACTTTACTTACTACACTTTTTTCTGTCACTAAGCATCATCGCTGACCCTTACCGAGTATCCCTTGATATAATCCATCTCTCACATCAAATGCCTCCTTTTAGTAACTAGTACAATGGCCTACATCCCTTGAACTGCCAATAAATGTTGATAATGATATTACTAAGTAATATTAGCCTAAATGTATCCAAGCTTCACAGTTTATAAAAAGCATTTTTATGTGTGCTATCACATTTTCTGCTCACAACAGCCCAGTGAGACAATCAGGAAAGATATTTTGATTACATCCATTGTCCAGATGCAAAAAGCACACAGGATCAGAAAGGCTAGCTAACCTGCTCAAGACCACAAATTTGACTTCCCATCATGCTTTCCTGCTTCATCCTAGTTGTTATAATAACTACAGTAAGGAGAGATTTCCTTTCTCTCATCCCAACTATCTTGTATAACCCCAACCAATTAATCTTTCTAAAACTTTTTGTTGATTATATTACTTCCATGTGCATAAAACTTTAGAAATTGGCACTGCAAAATAAGTAAGTAGGTAAATAAGTAAGAAAGTAAGTAAATAAATAAGTGAACCAACGAACAAATGAATGAAGGTCTAAAACAAGACGCTAAGATATTCATGTTCCTCCACGGTCTGGCCCTAACCGAGCTTCCTGAACTTACTCCCTACAACTCCCGATAAAAATCCTTTGCTCAGCAAGAGGGAAGAGATATGGGGACATAGGTATATGTATAACTGATTCACTTTGTTATAAAGCAGAAACTAACACACGATTGTAAAGCAATTACACTCCAATAAAGATGTTTAAAAAAAAATCCTTTGCTCAAGATAAACTCGAGTGGTCACTATCACTTGGAAAGACTTCCATTTTCCACTTTACACCTTTGCCTACCTTGTGCTTTACTTAGAAAGCCTGCCTCTCCCCTCTCTGCCTGCCCTGTAGTGATCCTGTATATCTTAGTCCAGGCACCTTTTGCTTCATGAAGCTTTTCTAGTGTACACACAGCACTCTTTTTAAAATACTTTTTAAAATTTTGATTTGATTTGATTTTTATAAAGCTGGATACAGGAATATGATTTTAGGGAGTTTATCACTGAAAAGTCACATTGTTTAGTTTTATGTCATATCTAAATTATTTCTAAAGATCATTTCAAAAATCATTTCTCATCCACTGACAATGTTAATAATAAAAATCAAATTAATGTCTTAAAAGTAAAATTCATTAGGATAATGAAAAGCAAAATTCAATACAATGAATGTAATCTGTAAGAGATAAAAATTTTAAATGACAGAGAAAATTCTTGCTCCTGATGACCTCTTATTTTTAGATGTCCTGTAACATTTATTTATTTTTATTCAATTTATTAAACTAAAACAAAAACAAAAGCAATTTTACCCATTTCTCCCACCCCCCTGCCCCCCACCAATCCGTACTCTATGAGCTTTTCTACACATAAGAGAGATCATACAGTATTTGTCTTTTTCTGACTTATTTCACTTAGCATAATGCCCTTGAGTTCCATCCAACTGTTGCAAATGGCAAGATTTCATTCTTATTTATGGATGAATAATATTCCACTATATATATATACCAAAATCTCTTTATCAAAAGAATAAAATATATGAAATAAAACCTTAATATTTGAAAAATTCATTTACTTTTCTCTCCATAAAAAGAAGACACACTTATTTTAGCTATAATTCAAAATCCCATGAATAACAAATTACAAAGAAGTAAAAACTACAAAGAAGGAAGTACTCAACTTCACTGTGTTGCTCTGTTCAAAGCCAAAGAAATATCTCAAACCACTATTTTTGTCCATAAACTCCAATGACAAAAAATTGGTGAAGACAACACTGTAAATCAACCATACTACAATAAAAAAAAAAAATTGGTGAGGAGTACTAAGCATGTTTGTTGATGTTTTATTTTACAGTGACTTCTGACAATTTAGCTACCAACAGATTACCTTGAAAAGAATAGCTCTCTCTTTCTGAAAAATATTCTTTTAAAAAAAGAGTTATTAACTAGTTCAAGTCAATATCGGGATTAATCACAGTGAGTTTCTAAATTATGGCATCACACTTTACAGTGGAGTGGCTTCATAAATTTAGATGAAAACAGAAGGAAATCCAACATGCCTGAAAGACATGGTCTTTTAGGAATAGAACCCAAGGGCTCTTCATACACTGCAGATATTATCACCACCTTAGTCAAACAAGTAAAAGAAGTAAAGATTCTGAAGAACAGTATTCATTAGGTAAATACTATTTACTGTTTATTAGTATTTATTATTACGAAAAAAATAAACATTTTTCACTTGGTCTTTCTATATATCTACTGGTGAGCCTTTTTTTAGTACTGGGGGTTGGGAGGTTGAGGGGAGAAAACTGGAAAACTAATTTGTTTCCAAGATAGAACTATTTTATATTTCTGAAACCTCCTCTCTTTTACACACATTTCAGTCTGTCAAAATTTATTAAGTGCCTCCTGTGTCTGAGGCAGTCAAAGCTAAAATATAACCTCTTTTCATGAGAAAAGCATTGACATTTAGCATATCATGTCACACAGTTAATATATAGACATTTGGATACAGCTGCTGTAGGAAAATGTGAACTACGAAAAACGGCCAAATGAGTTCAAGTGTCACAAACACAACACAGAATAAAAGACAATAAATTTATTCCATTGATCAGCAAGGTTTTTAAAATAAATTTCAGTTGTGCCTAAATTCATGTTAACCTAGGGCATGGTTTGGTAAGGCTGGAAATATCAGAGATTATTGAAAGGCAGAGCTGTTGTTTTTTCCTTACAAATCATGAGCTACCTAGAAGAACAAGGATCAACTCAGGTTTCAGAGAAATTTCACAAGATTCAGGCAGCCTTCTGCTGGACATATCTGGTTACAGTATGTGTAATATCACGATAATCACACATCATATAAAACGCCACTAGGAAGGACCCCACCTATTTCACTACATTTTCTGCAACTGTTTAGTAGCAATAATCACAATAACAGAGCTCTAGCTTTTCTATTTAAAAAAGTGAGAAAGGGAATTATTTCTTATTTCATTTGAGTAAAGGTTAAAATACCTTAGAAAATCTAAAAATTACTTCCCAAAATGCCCAAGGAAGTCATGAAAAATTGAAGGTGACAATTTTTTTGAAAGTATTAGTGTTCACTTCCTGAAAAACAATAATGTTTTACCACTTATCCTATGTTTAGTAGAAGTAAGAACTGTCATTAGAAGTTCAAAATACTTCAGGGTTTACAAATTAACTGGCAAATGAGATTTCAATCTCTTTAAGAAAACACATCACTTACTTATTGATTACCAAAAAGCAAACAAACAAACCAAAAAAATGCATATACATAATTGTGGTCAGTTTTGAATTATTTTCATACTTTGATGTGGATCATAATCTTATGAAATAATGGACCTAGCAATAGTATTTACGCAATAATTATTAGCTGAACTGAGGATGCTGGGTTATTTTCTCTATGATTGAATTGTTTTCATACTTTGATCTGGACCACAATGTTATGAAATAATGGACCTAGCAATAGCATTTACACAATAAATATTAGTTGAATTGAGAACACTGGGTTATTTTCACTATTTATGAACATCTGATGAAATTAATTAGAAGCTGGCAGTAAAAAAACTGAAGACATAAAAACATCTATAGGTTGAGTTTTTACTGCTCTTTCTCCTTATGCAAGATCTTCTTTTTCCTATGCCACTCTTCCTTTCACTTGCTTTGCATTCCTGAGATAAGCAGGACAAAGCCTTTTCACTTTCAGTACTCTGTGAATCAGTATAAAACGCATGCTTGGGACTTGGTGGCACAGTGGTTAAGAATCCACCTGCCAGTGCAGGGGACACGGGTTTGAGCTCTGGTCGGGGAAGATTCCCACATGCCATGAAGCAATTAAGCCCGTGCGCCACAACTACTGAGCCTGCACTCTAGAACCCGTGAGCCACAAATAGTGAAGCCCACGCGCCTAGAGCCGGTGCTCCGCAACAAGAGAATACCGCGCACCGCAACGAAGAGTAGCCCCCGCTCGCCGCAACTAAAGAAAGCCCACGCACAGCAACAAAGACCCAATGCAGCCAAAAAAAAAAAAAAAGAAGAAGAAAGAAAAACTCCCACATGCTCACTGTGTACTCATAGGCACTGTACCTCCAACAGGGTTCTCTTTTCTACTTATACTTCCCCCATTTCCTGGTTGTCATAAGCACCGGGTATGTGTCTTCTCTGGACAGTTTCATGCTGGAAATATTCTCTTTTAGGCCATCTTAAATGTAACCCCTTAAATATCTGGATATAGGACTGTAACCTACATGCTCATTTACAACTCTCTCAGTGCTCCTATTATAAATCTCGGCAAGAGACATCATGATTATAATGTCAAGTATAAATAATAATAAGATGAAGAATATAATTCTGATTTTCTAAACTTCATTTAGTTTATTATTTTCAGTAATAAGACGATGAAGAGATGGAGAAAGAACACATTGGGGAGGGAAACTAGCGTTAATATAAGGAGGAACAGAAGAGTAGATACCGTGGGGAGGTAGAAACGGTGGGCTAAGATAACTGAACTATGAAATAAATCATCCCCAGTTAGGTGAACTTGAAATAAATATTGGGCTGGCCAAAATGTTCGTTCAGGCTTTTCTGTAACGTCTTGTTACCTTGATGTAACTATAGGCAGTTTACAATAAGGGATACCTACTTCAAGTAAACAGGTACCACACTTCTAGCAATCATGCTTTCAAAACTCCTGTAAATATATTTAAATCAAGTATTATATTGAGTTACTAGATCTGGAACATTTAACGTAAACTTTGATTACACCTCCATCCCTACCAACCTGCTCCGACCATAGAATAGGCCTTTCTCAAATAGCTGACATCTAAATACTACTATAGAACAATAGAAGTCCGTTTTCAAAAATAAGTGTTTCAATGATCAGTACTATAGGAGAGAAGTGAGACTGAGGTTTATACTTACTGGACTAGGCAGTATTGGGCAGGAGAATCTAGAAGAGAAATTCTAAGTATAAGAAAGTATGCTGTGAATAAGAGAAATAAAAGAGAAAAGGCTGAAGGTCATGTCTTCAGTGGTTTGTGGTGGTGGTGGAACTGAAGAAAAATAGTTCAAAAGACCCACAGCAATTCTGCTGTAATGAATAGCTTACTGGGAAACAAGTGAATTAACAATCATGCTAACTCAGAGAAACAGTCCTCTGGTTAATGAAAGGTAACATTACAGAGAATTTTAAGGATACTATCCCATACCTCATTTATTCATGTGAGCATGAACTTCCAGACTTTTAAAATGCCTCATATTTCTAGCTTAAATCACTGACCGAAGAAAAGTTCTAATTCTTCAAGGGGACAGACCGGAAAAGTACAAACTTGTTTCTTTAACTGTCTCCTTTAAACGACTGGTGATTTTTCATTTCATACAGTATTTCCAAATTTGGAAGGACAATTTAAAATTTACTGAAGTCAAGAATAAGTGCTGCTTTAAGATCAAAAGGTAAGCTAATATAGAGAGCAAGTATCTGTTCAGAGTTTAAACCCAAAGTGTGACCTACTTTTAAGACTTTATAGCCTAGAGGAGAAAGTCTTTAGATCTAAATGTCAGCATGTTCTTTTAAAATTATTATTGTGATTATTTTTAACTCCATCATTCTCTCAATGAAAAAAAACACACAATACAGTCTATTTATCAAAGACTAGTGAATACCACATCAGAAAGGCTAAGACATAGCTATAGAAGAATTATCATGGAAAAACAAAATGTATCCACACTGACAGCTACTATGAGGAATGTTCGCTCACATATTCTAAATAGCATTAAAGCATTTAACCTGCTATTAATGAAGGTTTTTCAGTGTTAGATAAATGGAATAGATATTTAAGACGTTTTTAGAATATTTTTCCCTAATAAATGAAGACAAATCAGTAAAAAAAAAATCCTTGTTTTTCAAGGGTATGCCATTATAATCGTAACTCTCTATAAGTATTCTAAAAGAAAAACATTCAAATATAGATTTCAGAGACATAACAGAATCAATATCACATACAAATGTCCATAGAGACCACTGTATCAAAGAAAACTGTGATACAGTGGTTGAAAACAGTGCCTTTGGAACCAGACAGACCTGAGTTTCTAGGCTTTAACATTTCTAGTTATATATTCAACGGGCAAACTATTAAACTTTTTAAGTCGTAGTTTTCTCATGTGTAAAATGGGAAAATAATAGCAATCTCAGTAAGTTGTGGTGAGAATTAGATGAAATAATAAATGTAAAGGGCTCAAACACACTTCTGGTACCCAGAAAATGATGAACAAAAAATAGCTATTATTTTTGTTTTGATATGACACAGGCAATTGGAAAGTAGATAAATATTGAGAGATAGTTGCAATATAGAGAAATAGTTGCAATATTATTAATTCTCAGAATATACTAACCAGAGGTCGAGTGTATTTCAAATCAAAGGTGAAAACCACTTCATCATCATGATCACCATCAAAGAGTGACGTAGAACCCAAGCCCAAAGACAGTAACTGCCCTCAAGGAGCTTATAATCCAAAACAGATGACACTGGTGCCAACTAACATGTAAAAGGCCAGAGCCACTGACAGAGAACTGCACAACAAACTCAGACCAGAAAGAGCTTAAGAGCCAAGAAGGTGAAGGATTTAAGACTTAACAACAACATTCATGCAGAAAGAATGTTCATAGATCAGAGTTCCTAGATCTGCAAATGAGGCAGGAAAAGTATTTTGAGAGTAGTTTTTTAACTTCCTCCTGTCTCTCGAGCAGCCCCACTGAGCACCCTGGCTTTCCTTTAATATACTGCTAACTGACCACAATAAAACTCTGAGGAAAGTTTTGACAAGTCCTCAGAGGTGGGTAATGATGTCCATATCCTCTGGAAAAGAATCATGGTCATATTTGAAGGATTAAAATTGCACTGCTAAGTCTTAATCATGATCAGAAAGTGTGAAGTTGTAGGGAAGTTTTTCAGGTTTTTTTCCATCATCTTGGTATGATAACTGTTTAAGGAAAACTTAACTCCAACAGGCAATGGGGGAAAGAATTTCAAAGGCTTGACACAATGATGCTGTTGTTCATTATTCAAATGAATACTCTCTCTGGGGTTGTTTGTATGTTCTCCATTTCTTCCGAATGTTCTAACTCACCCCTCCCTTGGGCAGCCAGTGAATAGCTTAATTTTGTTCATCTGGCTTATAAAATTCCATTAATTTAAATTGGATACATTTTTTTCTTTTAAGTGCTATGTATATTAAATTATCCTAGAAATATTTAAAGATAATTAATTGAAGCTAATATTTTAGTCTTGCTCTTGAAAACAACCATTTATTTCCTTCTAAAGTTGGGATGTCAGTTATCACTTTCCCTTGGAAGCAAATCAGCTAAATAGATTCCAATAACTGTCAAGAACCAAGTTGCTTCTGTAACATACCAATGTACAAAATCTGTTCTCAGATCTCATCAACAGTGTGAACTTTCTTCTGTTAAGACACACATTAGAGGGGCTCACCAAGAGGAGAAGGTACTACAAACACAAATGGGTTTAAGAACTTGACATGTTAAAATCATTCAGAAAAGCAAATATAAATAAATTCTGAGCTGATCTGAGAATCAAAATAACAACAATAGCTAAATAGAGAGCTTACTACCTGCCAGGCACTACTCTAAGCATACACACATATACACATATATTTACACACACACACACACACACACACACACACACAGTCATTTAGTCCCCCTAACAAGCCCAGAAGTAGGTGCTGTTATTGTCTCATAACTGGAGTAATTGTTATTCAGGTAAGTGACAGAGCCTGGATTTGAATCCAGGCATACCTCCAAAGCCGACTCTGTTAACCATTACATAATAATGACTCTCAGACTGAACTTACTAGCTCAATATAATACATATAAAAGCATATTAAACCTTGAAGAGCTGAAAAATATACATGCCTTAAAACAACTCTTGCAACATAAACTCATTTTAGCGTCCTAAAAGAATAAGAAAGATGGAGACAGTTTAAAGTTCCAGATAGCTCTCTAAATCACAGGAGAAAGTTATTAAATCCATTAAAATCATACGCTAAAGGGCTCTATCTTGCTCCTGATATTTTGATGAACAGATCTGTACATTATCAGTTAGAGTTCTCAATTGTAGCAGAAGATGAATTTACTGAAAGAATAGAAAGTGCATCCTAAAATTGCTGGGGAGGCTACAGAACCAGGCTCAGAAAATGTGTGGGAACTAGCAGGCATTGCACAGCCAGGGTCCCAACCAGATTCAGGACCCTGAACAAGCCTAGAGGACACCGTTACCACTTCAGAATGTTGCATGTGACACCATCAGGGTCACTGCTACCCCTAAAATGGTTGCCACTACTTCCACTCCCACACAAGAATGAATTCTTCCCTCTCATTAGCTCCTGAATCAAAGGCCATAGTGGGAGAACTGGCCAAGCCTACTTTGAATACCTGCATTCTATTAACACAAAGAATGCTGGGAAAGTGAGCATTTGGCATTTTGGGGTTTTGGAGTGGAGGCTTTGCTCTACTTCCCAGTTAAGACTCATGTGATCCACAATTCATTTAATGGCATCAGGAGATAATGATTATCCATCCTCCAGATGGTCACCCTCTAAAGATAAGTCATTTATATGCACATACGCTAGCGCTAACTATCTAATATGCACATATGCTAGCGCTATCTATCTATCTATCTATCTATCTATCTATCTATCTATTTATGGCTGCGTTGGGTCTTTGTTGCTGCATGCGGGCTTTCTCTAGTTGCCACGAGCGGGGGCTACTCTTCCTTGTGGTGCACGGGCTTCTTATTGCGGTGGCTTCTCTTGTTGCAGAGCACAGGCTCTAGGTGCAGGGGCTTCAGTAGTTGTGGCTCACGGGCCCTAGAGCGCAGGCTCAGTAGTTGTGGTGCAGAGGCTTAGTTGCTCTGCGGCATGCACGTATGCTTCTTGAACACATTCTTTTTCTCTTTTTAATTAATTAATTTATTTATTTTTTGCTGTGTTGGGTCTTCGTTGTTGCACGTGGGCTTTCTCTAGTTGCGGCAAGTGGGGGCTACTTTTCCTTGCGGTGCGTGGGCTTCTCATTGCAGTGGCTTCTCTTGTTGCAGAGCACAAGCTCTAGGCGTGTGGGCTTCAGTAGCTGTGGCTCACGGGCTCTAGAGCGCAGGCTCAGTAGTTGTGGTGCAGGGGCTTAGTGGCTCCGCAGCATGTGGGATCTTCTCCGCACAGGGCTCGAACAGTTGTGGTGAGGGGCTTAGTGGCTCCGCAGCATGTGGGATCTTCTCCGCACAGGGCTCGAACCCGTGTCCCCTTCATTAGCAGGAAGATTCTTAACCACTGTGCCACCAGGGAAGCTCTTGAACACATTCTTTTTTAGGCTTTAACTAATCCTCAGGGATGTTGAAGACCAAAAATTTACCTCTCCATTTATTAAAAAGAACTTCCTGCTGCCCTAAAATTATCTCTTTCAAATTTTTTAAAATCTATTAACTTTAGCACTTTCAGGCTTAGTGTATAGGCAGGTGAAAGGGTGTATGAGTTGATTTAACCTTGCCATGTTGACACCAAGGCTGTTTCAAAATCATTTTTAAGGTTAAAATACATGTTTTAAGCTCTTTATTTCAAAATAATCCTAAACTTATAGAAAAATTACAAAAATATCACCTATACCTATATACCCTTCACCCAGCTTCTTGTAATGTTATCATCTACCATAACCATGGTAAAATTATTTAAAAAGCAGGAAATTAACAGTGCAGAATACTATTAACTAATCTATAGACCTTATCTGAATTTCACCAATTTTCCCACTACTATCTATTTTTCTGGTCCAGACTGAAACAAGGCCCCCACATTGCATTTAGTTGTCGTGTCTTCTTAGTCTCCTCCAATCCGGGAAAGTTTACTTTGATAGTTGGGAAGAGTACTGGTCAGTTATTTTACAGACTATCCCTCCATTTGGATTTATCTGATGTTTCCTCACTATTAGACCGAAGTTATATATTTTTACCAAGAATACAACAGCAGTGACACTATACCTTCTCATGCACCATATCAGGAGTTATACAGTGTCGATGTCTTGTTACAGGTGATGTGATCTTTAATCACTTGGTTAAGGTGGTGTCTACCATGTTCCTCCAATGTAAAGTCATTATTGTTCCCTGTGTAGTTAGTACGTTGTGAGGAAATAACTTGAGATTTTGTAAATATCCTGTTTCTCATGGTACTGTTGTCTACTAATTTTAGCATCCATTGTGATTCTTGCTTGCAATAATTATTACTGCAGTATTTGCCCCATGGTAATTTCCTATTTCTGTCTTTTCTTCTACATTTATTAACTGGAATTCTATTGTAAGAAATTATGTACGCATGTGTCTGTACGTGTGTGTATATATATATTCCTGGATGTTTACTTTATTCTATGGATTACAGTTCGTAGACTTCTCTCAGATTTGAACATTAGGAGCTCCTTCAATTTGGCTCCTGTGTCCTTTTGAAATGGCCCTGTCATTTCAAATATATTTGAAATATATTTTTTCAAATATATTTTAATCAAATTATCTCAACTTCAATTAATTTCATGGAGAAAATATATTTCAGAATGAGCTCCATTAGCCTAACTTAATTCCTTTATCAATTATCTTAGCAGCACAGATAAACCATTTTCCTTTTTCAGGGTGTTTTTTTCCCCTTTTCAATTTAATTTTACTGAAATAATTTTCACTGAGATTTATTTTTCCATTCAATTTCTATAAAGAGAAGATTTAATTTATCTGTTCTTTAAAATACACTGTATTTGATACACAGTTCTATCAAATCCAATTCTATGGAGTCAAATATTACAGATGTAAATTTTGTGACAAATTTTTACAACTGAAGGTAGAGTTTCCAAGGTCCTTTAGCCCAACCTACTTATTTTACAGAAAAAGAGGCTGAGACATGGAGGGGTTGAGTGATTTACTTTAAACAGCTAATTCTGAAGCAGCAGTGGCATAAGACCTAATACAGTACTCTTCCTCCACGCTACAGTGTTGTGTTCTCTCCTATGCCCTATCAAAATCAGTGCACAGGGACACTGAGAAAATACACCTCCAATAAAGTTTACTGCACCATCTCTCTCAAAGATATGCATCCAGAAGGGATTCTGAGCCAAAGGTGAGTAAGGCAGGAACGGAGTTGATAAGGATCATAATTAAACTTGGGCCAGAGGTGCTAAACAAAGTGGTAATACAGGTACAGAGGCATAGGTCAAGGCACAGTAATTCAATCAGCAGAAACAAAGAAATTAGGCTAGATCATGGAGGAAAGAATCAGATCTCAGTCAGGTTTTGGAAAAAGAAATCCAGCCTCAGGCCAAAAGTTAGGGCATTTTTCAAAATATAGGAAAAGAGAGTAATGGACGTGGATATTAGTAAATTATCCCTAAGAATTAGCAAATTCATTCATTTATTCAACTGAGTTGGATACGGACTCCAGGATTTTGTGACTTGACACATCCCAAACCAAACCCCTTATAGCCTTCCCTTCTCTCTCCATTTCCTCAGGCAAACCTCCCTGCCCTGATGGGTGGCATGGGTCTTCAGTTACTCTAGTCAGTCACTCAGCCTTCACTCCTCATCCACAAACATTTAAAGTCATATCTGTCCTACACATCCTAAATACCTTTCTGATTCACTTCTCTCGACTGGTCTCCATTCTCACTCCACAAACTTGGCTGAGTTCCTCATTATCGCTCATTCGGGACTGGACTCACCTGAGACCTCTTAACTGACCCCCTTGTCTTACCTGTCTCTTGCCTTAATTTCCTCCAATTTATCTTCCATAGAGACAATAAAGAGATTCTTCAAAAACTTAAGTCTGATTGTACATTTCTCTTGCTTACAGCCATTTACTGAAAGAGAAAAAATAGGCCTCCCTCTCAAGATCACCCCACTCCAGTGCCACCAAGAGGGGCATGGCAAGCTACTGTGTGGGGTAAGGCTAGACATTCTCTTTAAACAGCATATTCAATCTATCCACTGTTTCTGTAACAGAGAGTACAGAAAGTTTAGCAAATAGCTTAACTGAAAAACACAGAATATGTATTGGTTTTCAAAATATTAAAAAAATACTCTCCTATAAGATAAAACAGAAGTATTTGGTCCAAGTGTATCTTTGTAAATGG
Source organism: Lipotes vexillifer (assembly GCF_000442215.2). Classification (NCBI taxonomy): domain Eukaryota; kingdom Metazoa; phylum Chordata; class Mammalia; order Artiodactyla; family Lipotidae; genus Lipotes; species Lipotes vexillifer. Next base: position 373,782 of record NW_006781628.1, read on the forward strand.
GGAAACCCCATACAAACACACAATTGCTATCAAAATCTCTCCCTCTCTCTCTCTCTCTCTCTCACTCACACACACACACAGACACACACACACACACACCTGTATCAGTTTCATATTTATACAGGAGGGTCACCTTCTCTAAGAATGTGGATTTAGGAATACAGAGAGAATTTTTTATTTTTTGGCTTATATCTTATTAAACAAAAGCATGCTTAATTTATCAATATAAAAATAACTACCATGTATTTTTCTATAATTTTAAACTAGTATTTTAGTGAAATGTCTAAAATATCTTTCCCTCTCTGAGATACACATTTTATGTGTGGGAAAACATTCAAGCCTCGTGCAAGTATCTTTAGTACCTCCATATGCTTTAACTCAGAGCACTTGGAAAGTTTGCTCTGCTACTAAATGGTTTATAGGCAAATCTTCCTCGGTTTAAAAATAAAACAGCAAAATGTCATCTGGCTACTAGATCTAGTCAATGACAAAGAATTCCATTTTAGCTATGGCCATTTAAACTTAGCAAAATGTTTTAATTTTATACCATGTCTATAATCTTCATTCACTATCTCAGTAATTAAAGCATAAATATAGTACAGAATGAATTATTTCCTTCAATGAATGATGAGTGATCACTTAATGGGCACAGAGTGTTTTTACAGGGTGATGTAAAAGTTTTGAAACTAGAGAGAGCTGGTGATTGCACAACACTGTGAAACCACTAAATACCACTGAACTGTACACTTTAAAATAGTTAATTGTATGTTATGTGAATTTTACCTCAATTTAAAAAGTATTTATAATTTTAAAATAAATCCATTTTTAACTAAGTAAATAATAAGGTGCTGTATAGACAAGGAAAGAATTATGAGAGTAGCATGCACACAGATGAAGTTAGGGAAACCGACTTAACTAGAGAAACTAGACTGGATTAGTATGGATGGGATTTCTGGGGGTGAACCACAGGAATCTGAGAGGTAGAGCCTTGCAAACTAATTTTGGCAGCCTTTTGAGACACCAGTAACTGAGTATATTCCAACCACAGGTGATTTCTGGTGGCATGCCAGATGTCTTCAGGGGCTTAGGCAAAAATGCCAAGGCAGGGAAAGCATCTTTTGCATCCATGTGCCTCCTGATCTAGATCTCTACAGCTCCCCTTCCTCTCCCTCACCATTCAAGTGCCTACTGTGTTTATTATGATCTCTGGTCACTCAATGCCCCAAACCATTTCTTCTTCAGTCAAAGCTTCTGGGTTTTTTTTTTTGTTTGTTTGTTTGTTTTTGCAGTACGCGGGCCTCTCACTGTTGTGGCCTCTCCCGTTGCGGAGCACAGGCTCCGGACGTGCAGGCTCAGCGGCCATGGCTCACGGGCCCAGCCGCTCTGCGGCATGTGGGATCTTCCTAGACCAGGGCACGAACCCATGTCCCCTGCATTGGCAGGCAGATTCTCGACCACTGAGCCACCAGGGAAGCCCAAAGCTTCTGTTTTTTAAGTGCAGGCTTTAATTATTTTCTAAAGGATATTAGCCTTGCCTACCTCACCTGCGAAGATCAAATTATACTGGGGACATGACTTAGAAGTGTTTTGCAAACTCTGGATTCTAACTCATTAGTGGGTCATAAAATCAATTTAATAGATTATGATCAGTACTTTTTAAAAATGAAATCAAATGGAATGAAAAAACATTAGAGTGCACTGTACATTGCAAGATTAGGAACTGTTATGGTAAACTATTTCAGTTGTGTGTGTGTATGTATGTCAGTCTGTGCAAAGATATGTATGTAGTGGGTGACAATGTAAAATGTAAATTACTGTGTCTAAAAAGTACACAGCTTTACAAGTAAGTCCTTTCTCTATTATATTTTCCGATTGAGAGAGTATAAAAACTATTTTTCAGAATAAAACAGGGTTACCACATGATGTACACAGCAACTGGCTTCCTGACCACCTGTCCCATGAGCATCTGTGTTTTCTACCCAGGGTAAAATGTTTACAGCAAAAAGCCAAATTCTTTATCAGACAGTTTGGAGTGAGAATAATTCTTTATAAACGAACTGTAAATAAATTTGAGCAATAACTTTAAAAATACTTCTGAATTAAGATTTGATCCTTGCATTACTTTGTAGGATAGAGCTGAAAGCCACAAAAACTCTGATATGGAACAAAACTGGTAAATATTTAAAATATTCTGAATTGCTGAGGTTTAACAGAATCTTGCAATGCTCTTTAATTTGGGTCTCACATTATAAAAATTAAAGTTTCTGAGAAGTTTTAAGAAATGTGGTACGGCTTGGGTAATTAATAGAAGAAAGAAGACAGAAAAAACAAAATAAAACAAAACAGGAAGAATCACTGTAGCACCAAGAGTTTTGGAGCTCAAATCATCACTGGTTACATCACTTCTCCACTTGCAATGAATCAGAGTAAGTTAAAAGAGAATGCATGTAGACCAGAGAACTGTTTTGCATTTTTGGCTCAGACACTATTTTCTGTATATAAAAGCACTACTAGTGGCTCTATTGAGTGAACATTTAATATTTACTATCTTGTTTATAATGGATAAAACAGTAATGTTTGGCCTCGTCAGCTTACAAAATAAATCAGAGCTGTCCTGTAGCTGAGAAACATGGCTCAGGAAATCTCTCTCCTAGAGAGAGGCATCCCTTATATAGGCTTTCTAGAGAGTATAGTCACCCTACAGAGAGTCTGACCATTTTAGACGACATAACAGCCTTATCTAGACAACTGCAAAGGGCTCTGCTTGTGCTATAGAAAACACTAAAAATCTTCTGTTTTTTTCTTTTAAGAATTAGGGAGCATTTACTCCATATTGCCAAGTGATATAAAATAATAATAAAAGGAAAAATATAAAATAATAAAAAATATATAAAATGATTAATAATAAAATTAGCTGTTAAAAAGTAACTAAAATAACACAAAATCAAGGCAGATTTTCATGAAATCCAAATTCGCAACCTCAAATAGCCTACTTATTAGAAAATCAGGCACCATGAAAGGAAATGATCAAATGTGTTTTATGGACTCATTTTCCAAATCATCTATATTACACCAGTGTACAGCTATTTAAAAAGGCATCATGTAAAATACTGTGAAAAAATTACCTTTACATTAAATTTTACCCATTTGTCAATTCTAGTTTCAAAAAATCTTCAGAAACCGAACATCACCTCCACCACTACTACCCTCATCCAAGAAATGACCTGGATGTCTGCACCAGCCAGCCCCCAACCAGTCTCCTTGCCTCCACCTTTCTTCCCCTGTGCAGAGAATAACTACATGCAGAGTGATTCCTTAAAAAATATAATTTAGATGATGTCATTCTTCTCCTAAAATCTGTCTAATGGCTTCTCATTACCCTCAGAAGAGTGTTCAAACTCCTTAACACAGCCTCCAAGGCCCTACTTGATCTGATATCCTCTCACCCCAACCTTTCCCCACTTCTCATTCACTCTTCCCTAGAAAGGAAGGCAGTTTATTAATCTGACTCGAATGTGGGAAGAATTCACTGAGAGTGCTTGGCTCAGCTCTCTCCTTTTCCTTCCTGGGTGCAAGCTGCCCTTGGTGGGTAATTATCCTCTGCATCTCTATACCCTCAGTCTTCCTGGGGCCAGCCCGGCTGGGCAAATCTATCCAATTCAGGAGTTAGTCAGCAGGGACTTTTGGCTGTCATCCTCCTCTACCATCTGTAACAAAGGTGGATTCTGGCCTTCACCTGTCATGCTGTAGTGATTAGTCTTATTTATTAATTTGTTTAGAACCCATGTAGGGCGAAGGGAATATTAATTATTAGGGCTACCAAAAACCCCTACATACTGAAACAAACACATACGCAAGGCACACACACCTTATACGTGAGTAGAGAAAAGAATCTAGAAATGTTCATCTCTGAATAGTATAGTTACAGGTGACTTATTTTCTTCTTATGCTTTTCTACGTCAGATGAATATTTTTATAAATAAATATGGATTACTTTTTTAAATCAGAAAAATACTAACCAAAATAAACTTTCTTTGGGGCAATTAAAGAGGTTCCTGGGACCAAGTTTTCAGAGGAAATTATGAGCTATGTTTTAGATAGATGTCTAACAAAATTAAAAACAGAGTTACAAAATGACTGTCTCCAATCATGATTACAAAAATGCAGATAAAATTGTCTTACCTTTTTTACAAACATTTCATAATTACTTTCACTTTACTATTTTGGCTACGTACAAGTTACCAAGTAGTGACAAAAATTACATCACTCTCTTGAATCTACATAGCCCCTCTGGTCTATTTATTCAATATAATGAAAATATAAGATTATACTAACTGCTTAGTTATGATGTGTATACATTTGACTCAGTAACAGCAGTCTTATATTTTAAACTGGAGGTTTTTGGTTCATGACTGATTTCCTTTTTTTTTCTAAATATCAACACACATCCATAAATATTCATGTAAGTTTTCTTCTATCACATTCAGGGGAAGATTCTTCTGTTTTTACTCACAAGTTAAAATGCTTTAAAAATACTTGCCAGTCTTTGTAAGTAAATTCTATGTTAACTCAATTTTAATTTTCCTTCAGGCTTCCCTGAGCAACTCTGATCAGTAACTAAACCTAAGAATTTTTTCGCACATTATTTTCATCAGTTACATTTTTTCCTTATATATGTTAATGTCTATGCATTGAGATAGTGCATAGTTTTGCCTTTTTCAGGATACTACACAAGGTCTATATTTCAAAATTAGAGTATGAAAGCAAGGATCTTTTGGATACAATTTAAATACCTAGGGTGCAGATAAATTAAACCGTTGAGAGTTAATTCAACAAATACCTATATGTGCTTTGCATCCCAGTGAGTCCACAGGTAAGGAAGAAAAAATCCTTTCCTGCAAAGAGCACAGGACAGTGACACACAAACTTTTTTGTCCTTAGTCAACTTTGGCAGGATGAAAGTTTACCTACTTCATCTACTCCCATTTCCAGTGGCAAGAGAACACAGGGTTTTAAAGTTCTACTGTAGACAGTTTTGAAAAGATTATAATCCATTTTAACAATAAGAGTAAGGATCATTTACTTTTTAAACAGCTTTATCAAAGCATAACTTAATACCATAAAATTCACCCATTTTAAGTGTGCAATTCAATAATTTTTAGTAAATTTACAGAGTTGTGCAACCATCAACACAATCTAGTTTTAGAATATCTGCATCAGGGTCATTCATTTTTGAGCCATAAAGCAGTGCAACACAGCAACTAGCAGTAAAGGTTCTAGTGCAGACTGCCTGGCTCCACAATTTACTAGCTGCATGACCTTGACAAGTTGTTAAACCTGCCCTCAAAAAACAAGGATAACAGGGACTTCCCTGGCAGTCCAGGGGTTAAGACTCCATGCTTCCAATGCAGGGGGCATGGGTTTAATCCCTGGTCAGGGAACTAAGATCCCACATGTGTGTGGCCAAAACAAACAAAGAAAATACAAGGATAACAATCATCTACGCTTAAAAGAAAAACTTTTAACCTGATTTTTTCGAAACCAGTATATTCCCATTTTTACAAATGTTGTTTCCAAATATATGTGACATTTTACAAGAGCATTATAAGTAAAACTTTAAAGTTTTCATTAAAATAATTGACAAATTAGAACTTAACTTCAGGGCCTGCAAGTAATTTCACATAGTTTTGATGGTTTATTTGTGTTTTGAATCAATGACATATTTTTTTGAAAAATGAGCTTTGAAAAATACACGTTAAAAACTCTATAGAATAAAAGTTGTAAGTCATATGTTTTCTCTTGAATGTTTATTTTAAAAATAATTATAATTCATATATACTGAGGCACATTAACCAACGGATATATAAAGATCTTCTTTATTGACGATGGTTGTATTTCCATACATTGAATGACTGGCTCTAGCAGGGATCTACATTCTTATCTTCCTAAGTCATACTTTTAGTCTCCAAAGCATCTGTCACACTCAAATTCATGATACTTTCACAGCCATAATTAAATAGCATCCTGAGATCTAACTTCACCATTCTATAAAAACTGTAAATCGCCTAAGAGCTAAAAAGAAAAGAGGAAGAAGACCAACAGTTATTAAAACCTGCTATGTGCCAGTCCTGTTCTGGGTGCTTTAAATATACTACCAAACATAATCCTCAAAATAACCAGACAAGGTGGGGATCATGCCTTCATTTCATGAATAAGGAAAACGAGTGTGTAGAGAGCTTAGGAAACTCAGGACTGATGCAATGAAAGCCCCAAGTAATGTACAGTGTAGTTGTACGTCTCAGGTGTCATTTACAAAAAATGTGCTATAGAACTATGTGGTAGACTTTTAGCTATCCATATATATTTTCTAAACTCCAAGTATTAGGCCTAATGAAAAGACAGAAATCTATATTTGAATTTTTGACATGACTCTTTATATTTTTTACAGAGACACACCATTTTTTTCCTCAAAGGAAGGTATTAGAACCATTTTATAAATCACCTGATTTTTAAAAATTGTTTAAAAGTATCATTTTTTCCTCTATAATGTACTTCTCTCTCCCCAATAGTCAATATTTCACTGCTTTAACTTAAATAACTAATACTGGGTGAAAGCTGAGAATTATTTTTAAGTGTGATCGGTCTTTGCAAAAAGAAGGGAAAAGACACCTTTTTGTCTTTTGTCTCATTCTTGGTGAGACAGTAGGTTCTCAAAACTACCACCAGGTGAAGTGTTCCTGATCTAGGTAGACAGATAGATATATGGACAGACATAGAGCTATGGAGAAAAGTACAGAAAGATACATACCAGGTAATTTACAAGCATCATGAGTTAGAGATAGGATAATAAGAGTAGAGGTAATTAATAAAACAGTAATAGTAATAATAATTTTTAAAGTGTATATTTCATGTTTATAAAATTATGATTCCATTTAAATAAAGAAATTTTGAAAAAAGCCAATTAGAACTATATCTATTATTACAAGGCTGTCCATGTTACAGTCTCAAATAAAAAAAGCAAATTGTAAATTCACCATTATAAAAACAAAACATTTTACTCTGTGTCTGTGCGTATATGTATATGTGTGTGTGTGTGTGTGTGTATGTATATGTATATACACACATAAACACACACACATACACACACACACACACAAATAAAGGGAAAGATGTAGAAGGCCATAAATCAACCTAATCTTAACTTGGGTTATCTGAAGGTGACTGGAGACATTTAAAGATTTGTGGAACACTGGATGCAAGCTACTACTGGTGATTTTATTTTCTGTATTCTTTCTCCTTCATACCTGTTCTCTTATTCACCAGGGGCTTATTTGCCCAGAAGCTTATCTCCTGGTGTGATTACTAGTTCTTGCCCCAGCTTTCTCTGAACCATACCAACCATTCTCTAGTATGGCTGAGAGAATGTGGGCACTGATCAACCTCTGAGCTAGAGAAATGTCTCTGCAGTGTCTCACAGGCTTGAGGCTTTTCTGGTAAGGGGTTGTAGCGTGTGCTCATGTTCCTAATCTGGGCTGGGGTTGCAGGCCAAAGGAGCAGCAGGAGGCAGTCAGGTGGAGAGCGGGTCAAGTTGCTGGTGGTACCCTATTGCCAAGTCAAACTTCAAATATCATTCCCTCCCATCACCTGGATCTAGGGAAAGCAAAACTCCATGAAGACGATGGGTCCTCATTTTCCTGCCAAAATCTTAGTCTACAAAGAGTGACTGCAGTACAAGGAAGTACAACATGTTCTTTTAGTAAAGAGTCTAGCATACTGTAGACTCCTGATAGATATTAAAGAGCACTAATGCTGCCTTGAGCAAAATATGTCCAAAGAATTCGGTAGGTGTTTTTATTTGAACAGAAGAAGTCATTGGGTATTCATAAGACTATACAAGCTGGAATATTTTAAAAGCCAGAAATTATACGTGAGAGAGACATGAAAACAGTTTTTAAAAATCCATCTATGTTAACACAGATTATGTGTTTCTACATCATTAAGGATACATGAAAAATAACATCAGTATCTCCCTCCCTCCCTCTCTCTCTCTCATATCTCTACCTCATTATGCTTTCATATAACAAGGATAGTACTTTATGCTACTATTTTTAATGACTTCTTAGAAATAAACTGACAATCTCAATAAACAAGTAAAATATATAGTATAGTATGTCAGAAGATGATCAGCCCTATGGAAGAAAATAAGAGGGACAGAGAGTGCCACTGGTGGGGTGAAGGTTGCAATTGTACATAATGTGGAGTCAGGCAAGGCCTTGCTGAGAAGCGAAAATCTGAGCAAAGCACTGAAAGAGGTGAGGGGGAAAAGCCATGTGAACACCTAAGAGAAGAATGTTGGAGCCTGAAGGGTTCCGCATATGCAAAGGCCCTGTGTCAGGGGGCATGCTGTTACCTCTCCAACGTCATCTCCTCCTATTCTGCACCTCACTCACTTTACTCCAACCGAGCAGTGGCCTCCTCGCTGTTGCTCATATAAGTGCTGCTGAATGGGGAATGAGGGAGTAGGAAGGCAGCGCAGACCTGCAGAAGCTCCTCTGAACTGGGCTTCCTCTCAAATTTAAAGACAGCCCAGCATCATATGACTGAGAGGGATGCTGGGCAAACAAACACTCCTCTTGAGCAGCAATGTCCAACAGAATTTTCTGCAATGATGAGAATGTTCTCTATCTGTGCTGTCCAATAAGTAGCTAGTATGACCGAGGAACTGAAATTTTAATTATATTTTATTTTATTTTTTTAACACCTTATTGGAGTATAATTGCTTTACGATGGTGTGTTAGTTTCTGCTTTATAACAAAATGAATCAGTTATACATATACATATGTTCCCGTATCTCTTCCCTCTTGCGTCTCCCTCCCTCCCACCCTTCCTATCCCACCCCTCCAGGTGGTCACAAAGCACCGAGCCGATCTCCCTGTGCTATGCGGCTACTTCCCACTAGCCATCTATTTCACATTTGGTAGTGTATATATGTCCATGCCACTCTCTCACTTCGTCACAGCTTACCCTTCCCCCTCCCCATATCCTCAAGTCCATGCTCTAGTAGGTCTGTGTCTTTATTCCTGTCTTGCCCCTAGGTTCTTCATGACCTTCTTTTTTTTTTTTCTCTTAGATTCCATATATATGTGTTAGCATACGGTATTTGTTTTTCTCTTTCTGACTTACTTCACTCTGTATGACAGACTCTAGGTCCATCCACCTCACTACAAATAACTCAATTTTGTTTCTTTTTATATTTTATTTTAATTATTTTAAATTGAAATAGTCAGATGTGGCTAGTGGCTACTATACTAGCCAGCATAATTCTAGAATAAAGGTAGGTCTTGAGAACACAGGAATTTATCACTGATAGACACTTTACTTCTAAGAAAAGAAATACATTTCATTTAATTTGCTGAAGTGCAATTGGTCTAATGAAAATTCTATGATTAAACATGGCAATTGTGATAGCTTTACTTAATTGTCACAAAACATGTATTAACCATTATTTGCCATGTAATTCTTTGGCTACTGTGTGGAAAAAAACATTGTTATTAGGGTTTCTTACCTCAGCTTTAGTGTTTCCCTGTAGATGACTTACTATTGCTAAAGTAATAGTTAAGAACATTTTTTAAGCTGTTTTTTAATCAAACTGTGTTTCCTGCTAGCAAGTTTTTTCCTCTCAATTTGATTTGTCTTCAGGTGACACACACACACATACAAGTTTAAAAATATGAATGAAATATGATGAATAGGATGTGGTATAATTAACTTTACATTCAGGTATTATTAAATAAACAGAATCAAAGTCTGTGATTAGAAGAATGGTTTAAAAGATTTTGGTGGGGGGGAACTGGCATTCAAATAGCTTTGGTTTCTACAAAATGGGAAACAGGAGATATACTAATTATTTCAAGAGATGTGCAAGACCCATCTCTAAAAACTATACTGAACTTTATGAAAATATATGGTTTCTAAGAAAAGGCATATATATACGTATATATATATATATATATATATATATATATATATATATATATCAAACACATCACTATTAAAGCTAGATAAGAAAACTTCATGTTTTAGAATTTCTATGTTTAAATCAACAGCACCCAGAGATGATGAAACCTAGGAACTAAAAAATTTATTGCTTTGTTAAAATTCAGTTTACAATTCAAAGAATTTTTTAAATCTCTGAGCTGTTATGAAGCATTATGGGGTTTATAGTGGAGATGAAAACAGAAATAAAAAGGTCTGACAAACAGAAAATGCCAAAGATATTTCCAGCAATCTCAACATGGACTCCTTTTTCCTATCACTATTTTTTACCTTATTCCAAGAAAACTGACTTTAACTCATCTGCCTGAAAAGACAACTATGTTTCCTGGGGCCCCTTTCAAAATGTAAGTGTCTGATAGGCAATTTTATTTGAAAGAAAATTATTTTTATAATTGTTAAAAAGAACAATGTAAACTCTATGAAGGCAGAAAATTTGGATAATCTACAGTATTTGCAGTGCCCAGAATAGTGCCTGCATATAGTATGTACTTAATATTTATTAAATTAATAATTTGACCATCACCTTTTATTAAAATAAGATAACTGGGGCTTCCCTGGTGGCTCAGTGGTTAAGAATCTGCCTGCCAATGCAGGGGACACAGGTTCAAGCCCTGGTCCAGGAAGATCCCACATGCTGTGGAGCAACTAAGCCCGTGAACCACAACTACTGAGCCTGTGCTCTAGAGCCTGTGAGCCACAACTGCTGAGCCCGTGCGCCACAACTACTGAAGCCCACGCACCTACAGCCTGTGCTCCGCAACATGAGAAGCCACCGCAATGAGAAGCCCGCGCACCGCAACGAAGAGTAGCCCCCGCTCGCCGCAACTAGAGAAAGCTGTGAGCAGCAACAAAAACCCAATGCAGTCAAAAATAAGTAAATAAAATAAACTTTTTTTAATTATAAAAAAAATAAGATAACCAATTTGTATTATAACATTAGTGTAGATTTTCATTTTAACTTTGGTAATCTAGAATCATTCCACTTAAAAATTCTTGTTTTACCATCTATGCATACAACAAAACCCTTTTCAAAGCTTATTGGTAATTCACAAAATTAGCCAAAGGCTATTCATTATCTTATTCATTATTTCTGTGGTTAAAGAATTCTATGATCCCTTCCAATTCCAAAGTTTATTTATTCTAATAATGACCAAAAACTGAAAAGAAAAAAAATCTGAAACCTATTCAAATGGAATGTCACAGAATGTCAAAACAAAATATTATTTAAATTACTAAAGAAATAATTGCATAACAACTGATGGATTGTCCTTGCTATTTTTCTCAAATCTTTTAAAGGGCATTTTCTAGTGCTCAGCCTAGTCTTGTCTTATATTACTGTCAAATCCTTCGCTTTCAAAATCAAGTATACTGAGATGTCATATAATAAACTGCACTATGCTTTTTAAATTTTATACCAAAAGATTTAGCTTATTTTAAAAACAAAATCTAATACACATTGGAAAATACTGAGCTGGAATGTTTGCTAAAATGCTGTTTACTGCAAAAGTCCCAATGTTTTATCAACTAACACTGAAGTTTAAATTAGAGCTAAACTCAGGAAATTGACCTTCATAATATTTTAACATGATGTTTGGCTTTGTAAGGTGGTTTTCTTCTAAGAAAAGAGGACTTAAATGTCCTTAACTTACAGCCAAATTTCGGTCCCAGATCTGTATGCTTCCATTCTGGCAGGCAGCTGCTATGAGGTTTCCATCTCTACTATATGTACAAGTGGTGGGAATTACTTTTTTACCCTGCATTGTCCGTGGTTTAAACACACTTTTTTGCTTCTTTGGATTTTCAACTTCCCATGTCCTCACAGTCCTAAAAAAGAATAAGGAGATCTTCATTTATAAAAAAGAAAGGATTTTAAAATACAAAAGAGTTCACAAAGACTGCTTCACCTTTTAAGCATATAAATCTAATTAATGTTTTTAAATTTTTATTTAATATTTAAATAATATTTTAAATAAAATGTGCATTGTATAACATTCTATGCTTATAAATGAGATTACCCACTAAAATAAAGTGAACCATCCAAACTGTGTTGTCAGGAAATCAAACAGCAAGTGGCAAATTCCACTTTAAATCTGTCAGAGTTCTTAGTTCTGACCCTCTAAAGCAGCAGCTTCTAAACAATTCTGACTATACACTCCGATCAGTAAAACTGTTGAACATAATACACCCCCTACATACACACATTAATTTCGAAATTACATGTGTTAATGTACTGCTACATAACACACACCAGAAAACACACTGAAAAAAACTGGTCACTAAGAAAGAATGATGACCTGCTCTAGGGCCCAGGCAAATATCTCATGTCTCTGGGGGAGGCTGACTGCCGCAAGTTTCCACCAAGTAACCACTAATAGCAGTCTAGAGCTGGAGCAGAGACAGAACGAACACCTTCCTGCTCACAGCCCCAGGCAAAGGAGTACTGCCACTGAGGGAGGCTAGAATAAAATCTATATGAGAAAAAAAAATACAGAAAAACCAAAGACTAGCAACTTCTTTGCAGAAACTATCCAGGATAAACCACTACAGAACAACATCTCTAAAGTTCTGAAAGAAAAAAAAAAAGTCAATCCAATATTCTAAAGCTAGAGAAAACATATTTAAAAAGAAGGTGAAATAAAGGCTTTTTCAGATAAATAAAAGCTGAGATAATTAATTTCCATCAGATATGGACTACAAGAAATGTTAAAAGAAATTCTTCACAAAGAACAAATATGACACAAATGGAAATATGAATCTACACTAAGAAATGAAGAGTGCCACATATGGTAAAAATGAGGGTAATGTAAAAGACATTAAATGTAAAACATTTAAAATATTTAAATCTCCTTAAAAGATAAATGGCTATACAGCAAAAATAATAACATATTGTGAGGTTTGTAACATATGTTCAAGTAAAAGGTGTGACAGAAATAGCACAAACGTTGGGAGGGAGGAATGAAAGTATACAGTTTATACTATATTTGAAATATTATTTGAATAGAGACTTTGCTACATTAAATATATACATTACTAACTCTCAAGCAATCGCTGACATTTTTTATAATGAAAATGTAATAATGGAGAAAAATGGAAACCAAAAATTAATCCAATCAAAAATAGGAAAAGAAGGCAGCTTCAAGATGGCAGAAGAGGAAGACGCGGAGATCACCTTCCTCCCCACAGATACAAAAGAAATACATCTACATGTGGAACAACTCCTACAGAACACCTACTGAACGCTGGCAGAAGACCTAAGACCTCCCAAAGGCAAGAAAATCCCCACATACCTGGGTAGGGCAAAAGAAAAAAGAATAAACAGAGACGAATGAATAGGTACAGGACCTGCACCAGTGGGAGGGAGCTGTGAAGGAGGAAAGGTTTCCACACACTATGAAGCCCCTTCGCAGGCGGAGACTGCAGGTGGCGTTGGGGGAAAGGTTCGGAGCCGCGGAGGAGAGCACAGCAACAGGGGTGCGGAGGGCAAAGCGGAGAGATTCCCGCACAGAGGATCGGTGCGACCGGCACTCACCAGCCCGAGAGGCTTGTCTGCTCACCCGCCGGGGCGGGAGGGGGCTGGGAGCTAAGGCTCGGGCTTCGGAGGTCGGATACCACGGAGAGGACTGGGGTTAGCTGCATGAACACAGCCTGACGGGGGCTAGTGCGCCACAGCTAGCCGGGAGGGAGATCGGGAAAAGGTCTGGAGCTGCCGAAGAGGCAAAAGACTTTTTCTTCCCTATTTGTTTCCTGGTGCGCTAGGAGAGGGGATTAAGAGCACCGCTTAAAGGAGCTCCACAGACGGGCGCGAGACGCAGCTATCGGCGCAGACCCCGGAGACGGGCATGGGACACTAAGGGTGCTGCTGCGGCCACCAAGAAGCCTGTGTGCAAACACTGGTCACTATCCCCATCTCCCCTCCCGGGAACCTGTGCAGGCCGCCACTGCCAGAGTCCCGTGATCCAGGGACAACTTCCCCGGGAGAATGCACGGCGCACCTCAGGCTGTTGCAAAGTCCAGCTGGCCTCTGCCTCCACAGGCTCGCCCCGCAACCGTACCCATCCCTTGCCCCGGCCTGAGTGAGCCAGAGACCCCCAGTCAGCCCATCCTGTCGGGGCAGTGAACAGATGCCCTCTGGAGACCTACACGCAGAGGCAGGGCTAAATCCAAAGCTGAACCCCGGGACCTGTGCGAACAAAGAAGAGAAAGGGAAATCTCTCCCAGCAGACTCAGGAGCAGTGGATGAAATCTCCACAGTCAACTGGATGTACCCTGCATCTGTGGAATACATGAATAGTCAAGGAATGACCCCAAATTGAGGAAGTGGATTTTGGGAGCAAAGATATATTATTTTTTCCCCTTTTTCTCTTTTTCTGAGTGTGTATGTGTAAGCTTCTGTGTGTGATTTTGTCTGTATAGCTTTGCTTTCACCATTTGTCCTATGGTACTGTCCGTCTGTTTTATTTTTACTTAAAAAATTTTTTTCTTAATAATTATTTTTTATTTTAATAACTTTATTTTATACTCTGCTTTCATTCTTTCTTTCTTTCTTTCTTCTCTCTCCCTCTCTCTCTCTCTCTCCTCTCCTCTTCTTTCTTTCTTTCTTTCTATTTTGTCTCCCTTTTATTCTGAGCCGTGTGGATGAAAGGCTCTTGGTGCTCCAGCCAGGAGTCAGCGCTGTGCCTCTGAGGTGGCAGAGCCAAATTCAGGACACTGGTCCACAAAAGACCTCCCAGCTCCACGTAATAACAAATGGTGAATATCTCCCAGAGATCTCCATCTCAACGCCAATACCCAGCTTCACTCAACAACCAGCAAGCTACAGGGCTGGACACCCTATGCCAAACAACTAGCAAGACAGGAACACAACCCCACCCATTAGCAGAGAGGCTACCTAAAATCATAATAAGGCCACACACACCCCAAAACACACCACTAGATGTGGACCTGCCCACCAGAAAGACAAGATCCAGCCTCATCCACCAGAACACAGGCACGAGTCCCCTCCACCAGGAAGCCTACACAACCCACTGAACCAACCTTACCCACTGGGGAGAGACACCAAAAACAACAGGAACTACGAACATGTAGCCTGCGAAAACGAGACCCCAAACACAGTAAGTAAAGCAAAATGAGAAGACAGAACAACACACAGCAGATGAAGGAGCAAGGTAAACACCCACCAGACCTAATAAATGAGGAGGAAATAGGCAGTCTACCTGAAAAAGAATTCAGAAAAATGATAGTAAAGATGATCCAAAATCTTGGAAATAGAATACACAAAATACAAGAAACATTTAAAAAGGACCAAGAAAAACTAAAGAGCAAACAAACAATGATGAACAACATAATAAATGAAATTAAAAATTCTCTAGAAGGGAACAATAGCAGAATAAATGAGGCAGAAGAACGGATAAGTGACCTGGAAGATAAAATAGTGGAAATAACTACTGCAGAGCAGAATAAAGAAAAAAAAATGAAAAAAACTGAGGACAGTCTCAGAGACCTCTGGGACAACATTAAATGCACCAACATTCGAATTATAGGGGTTCCAGAAGAAGAAGAGAAAAAGAAAGGGACTGAGAAAATGTTTGAAGAGATTATAGTTGAAAACTTCCCTAATATGGGAAAGGAAATAGTTAATCAAGCCCAGGAAGCACAGAGAGTCCCATACAGGATAATCCAAGGAGAAACACGCCAAAACACATATTAATCAAACTATCAAAAATTACATACAAAGAAAACATATTAAAAGCAGCAAGGGTAAACCAACAAATAACACACAAGGGAATCCCCATAGATTAACAGCTGATCTTTCAGCAGAAACTCTGCAACCCAGAAGGGAGTGACAGGACATATTTAAAGTGATGAAGGAGAAAAACCTACACAGCAAGGATCTCATTCAGATCTGATGGACAAATTAAAACCTTTACAGACACGCAAAAGCTGAAAGAGTTCAGCACCACCAAACCAGCTTTACAACAAATGCTACAGGAACTTCTCTAGGCAGGAAACACAAGAGAAGGAAAAGACCTACAATAACAAACCCAAAACAATTAAAAATATGGGAACAGGAAGATACATATCGATAATTACATTAAATGTAAGTGGATTAAATGCTCCAACCAAAAGACATAGACGGGCTGAATGGATACAAAAACAACACCTGAATATATGCTATATATAGGAGACGCAGTTTGGACCTAGGGACACAAACAGACTGAAAGTGAGGGGATGGAAAAAGATATTCCATGCAAGTGGAAATCAAAGAAAGCTGGAGTAGCATCTCAAATCGACAAAATAGACTTTAAAATAAAGACTATTATAAGAGACAAAGAAGGACACTACATAATGATCAAGGGATCGATCCAAGCAGAAGATATAACAACTGTAAACATTTATGCACCCAACATAGGAGCACCTCAATACATAAGGCAAATACTAACAGCCATAAAGCGGGAAATCGACAATAACACAATCATAGTAAAGGACTTTAACACCCCACTTTCACCAATGGACGGATCATCCAAAATGAAAATAAATAAGGAAACACAAGCTTTAAATAATACATTAAACAAGATGGACTTAATTGATATTTATAAGGACATTCAATCCAAAAACAACAAAACACACATTCTTGTCAAGTGCTCATGGAACATTCTCCAGGACAGATCATATCGTGGGTCACAAATCAAGCCTTGATAAATTTAAGAAAATTGAAATCGTACCAAGTATCTTTTCCGAGCACAATGCTATGAGACTAGATATCAATTACAGGAAATGATCTGTAAAAAATACAAGCACATGGAGGCTAAACAATACACTACTTCATAGCCAAATGATCACTGAAGAAATCAAAGAGGAAATCAAAAAATACCTAGAAACAAATGACAATTGACACACGACGACCCAAAACCTATGGGATGCAGCAAAAGCAGTTCTAAGAAGGAAGTTTATAGCAATACAATACTACCTTAAGAAACAGGAAACATCTCAAATAAACAACCTAACCTTGCACCTAAAGCAATTAGAGAAAGAAGAACAAAAAAAACCCAAAGTTAGCAGAAGGAAAGAAATCATAAAGATCAGATCAGAAATAAATGAAGGAAACGATAGCAAAGATCAATAAAACTAAAAGCTGGTTGTTTGAGAAGATAAACAAAATTGATAAACCATTAGCCAGATTCATCAAGAAAAAAAGGGAGAAGACTCAAATCAACAGAATTAGAAATGAAAAAGGAGAAATAACAACTGACATGGCAGAAATACAAAGGATCAAGAGAGATTACTACAAGCAACTCTATGCTAATAAAATGGACATCCTGAAAGAAATATACAAATTCTTAGAAATGCACAACCTGCCGAGACTGAACCCGGGAGAAAGAGAAAATATAAACAGACCAATCACAAGCACTGAAATTGAAACTGTGATTTAAAATCTTCCAACAAACAAAAGCCCAGGACCAGATGGCTTCACAGGTGAATTCTATCAAACATTTAGAGAAGAGCTAACACTTATTCTTCTCAAACTCTTCCAAAATATAGCAGAGGGAGGAACACTCCCAAACTCATTCTTCGAGGCCACCATCACGCTTATACCAAAACCAAACACAGATGTTTCAAAGAAAGAAAACTACAGGCCAATATCACTGATGAACATAGATGCAAAAATCCTCAACAAAATACTAGCAAACAGAATCCAACAGCACATAAAAAGGATCATACACCATGATCAAGCGGAGTTTACTCCAGGAATGCAAGGATTCTTCAATATACGCAAATCAATCAATGTGATACACCATATTAACAAATGGAAGGAGAAAAACCATATGATCATCTCAATCGATGCAGAGAAGGCTTTTGACAAAATTCAACACCAATTTATGATAAAAAACCTGCAGAAAGCAGGCATAGAGGGAACTTTCTTCAACATAATAAAGGCCATATATGACAAACCCACAGCCAACATCGTCCTCAATGGTGAAAAACTGAAAGCATTTCCACTAAGATCAGGAACAAGACCAGGTTGTCCACTCTCACCACTATTATTTAACATAGTTTTGGAAGTTTTAGCCACAGCAATCAGAGAAGAAAAAGAAATAAAAGGAATCCAAATTGGAAAAGAAGAAGTAAAGCTGTCACTGTTTGCAGATGACATGATACTATACATAGAGAATCCTAAAGATGCTACCAGAAAACTACTAGAGCTAATCAATGAATTTGGTAAAGTAGCAGGATACAAAAGTAATGCACAGAAATCTCTTCCATTCCTATATACTAATGATGAAAAATCTGCAAGTGAAATTAAGAAAACACTCCCATTTACCATTGCAACAAAAAGAATAAAATATCTAGGAATTAACCTGCCTAAGGAGACAAAAGACCTATATGCAGAAAATTATAAGACACTGACGAAAGAAATTAAAGATGATACAAATAGATGGAGAGATATACCATGCTCTTGGACTGGAAGAATCAACATTTTGAAAATGACTCTACTACCCAAAGCAATCTACAGATTTAATGCAATCCCTATCAAACTGCCACTGGCATTTTTCACAGAACTAGAACAAAAATTTCACAGTTTGTATGGAAACACAATAGACCCCGAATAGTCAAAGCAATCTTGAGAACGAAAAATGGAGCTGGAGGAATCCGGCTCCCTGACTTCAGACTATACTACAAAGCTACACTCTGGTACTGGCACAAAAACAGAAATATAGATCAATGGAACAGGATAGAAAGCCCAGAGATAAACCCACGCACATATGGTCACCTTATCTTTGATAAAGGAGGCAAGAATACACAGTGGAGAAAAGACAGCCTCTTCAATAAGTGGTGCTGGGAAAACTGGACAGGTACATGTAAAAGTATGAAATTAGAACACTCCATAACACCACACACAAAAATAAACTCAAAATATATTAAAGACCTAAATGTAAGGCCAGACACTATCAAACTCTTAGAGAAGAACACAGGCAAAACACTCTATGACATAAATCACAGCAAGATCATTTTTGACACGCCTCCGAGAGAAATGGAAATAAAACCAAAAATAAACAAAATGGGAACTAATGAAACTTAAAAGCTTTTGCACAGCAAAGGAACCCATAAACAAGACCAAAAGACAACCCTCAGCATGGGAGAAAATATTTGCAAATGAAGCAACTGACAAAGGATTAATCTCCAAAATTTACAAGCAGCTCATGCAGCTCAATATCAAAAAAAACAAACAACTCAGTCCAAAAATGGGCAGAAGACCTAAACAGACATTTCTCCAAAGAAGATATACAGATTGCCAACAAACACACGAAAGAATGCTCAACATCATTAATCATTAGAGAAATGCAAATCAAAACTACAATGAGATATCATCTCACACCGGTCAGCATGGCCATCATCAAAAAATCTAGAAACAATAAATGCTGGAGAGGGTGTGGAGAAAAGGGAATCCTCCTGCACTGTTGGTGGGAATGTAAATTGATACAGCCACTACGGAGAACAGTATGGAGGTTCCTTAAAAAACTAAAAATAGAACTACCATACAACCCAGCGATCCCTCTACTGGGCATATACCCTGAGAAAACCATAATTCAAAAAGAGTCATGTACCAAAATGTTCACTGCACCTTTATTTACAATAACCAGGACATGGAAGCAACATAAGTGTCCATTAACAGATGAATGGATAAAGAAGATGTGGCACATATATACAATGGAATATTACTCAGCCATAAAAGGAAACGAAACTGAGTTATTTGTAGTGACGTGGATGGACCCAGAGTCTGTCATACAGAGTGAAGTAAGTCAGAAAGAGAAAAACAAATACTATATGCTAACACATATATATGGAATCTAAGAAAACAAAAAAGGTCATGAAGAACCTAGGGGCAAGACAGGAATAAAGACACAGACCTACTACGAAATGGACTGAAGGATATGGGGAGGGGAAAGGGTAAGCTGTGACAAAGTGAGAGAGTGGCATGGACATATATAC
>NW_006781629.1:0-281 GCF_000442215.2 Lipotes vexillifer
AACGAAGACCCAACACAGCAAAAATAAATTAATTAATTAATAAACTCCTACCCCCAACATCTTGAAAAAAAAAGTCTGGCTATTACATCTGGCCCTTCTGCATGCCTTACACTGCTAGCAAATATACAACCAAAGTTAAAGCTCAGGATACAACTGAACATAGATGATATCTCCTAAGACTTCTCAGTTTAATGAGAAAGAATCTTAAAAAGCAACAGGGTGGGCTTCCCTGGTGGCGCAGTGGTTGAGAGTCCGCCTACCGATGCAGGGGACACGGGTTC
>NW_006781630.1:0-513 GCF_000442215.2 Lipotes vexillifer
ATTCCTACAATAGTTCATGAGTTGAAATATCTGGAAGGTAAAAACCTGTAAGAAACAGGGTAGAGGTTCTGGAAAACATACACTGGAGTCAGGAAAAGGCAGTTTCTCCTCTTTTCTACTCCATCCTAGCTGGTCACACATATCTAGCTGGTGGCACATATCTCTGGCAGGAAACCCTTCGTCAGCGCAGAGAAAGGGCACTCTGGATAATGCTTCCTTTCTATTCTTGATGCACAATGGCACCATTTTTCTAAATAGAATAATGCACAGCACCTTGGATAAACAGAAGGCCGCAATTTAGCCAAGGCCTGACAGTCTGCTGACAGTCTGAAAGTAATGGCAACAAATAACTGAGATTCAATTGTTACTCTAGCGATCCTCAGCGATGTCAGACTCATTAGCAGATGGTGTATCTTTATAACATGTATGCAAGATTTACATACTTGGGTTCCGGGTCACCTCTCACACTACACCAAGCCAGAAGGATCTGCACCACCGTCAGAAATGTCACAC
>NW_006781633.1:0-254 GCF_000442215.2 Lipotes vexillifer
GTTCGTGTTTCACGTCAGCGAAGTTGGGTGTGTAGTGGTTTCCATGCGGCCGTACTCCACAATGGAGTGCCTGAACTCTGCGATGCCCCGGGAACACCTAGGCCAGTAGGTCGTTGGGCAATCTCACAGGATGCCCTCTCCGTGCCGGAAGAGTAGCCGCCGGCTTCTGAGGAACTGGAGCGTAATAAAGGGGCCCCTGGAGACAGCTCTTCTCGTTCACAGCAAGGGCAATGTACCACTTGCTGGGTGGCTTA
>NW_006781635.1:0-1388 GCF_000442215.2 Lipotes vexillifer
AAGTCACAGAAAAGGACTTGTAAGTAAGAGAGAATGGCAAGAAAGGGATTTGAAGAGGTAGAATGGACTTGCGATTAAGCACAAGAAAAAGGGCCGAACATTGCCAACATTGCAGTTGGCCAAAAAGGGTGTATGGGGTTTATTTTCTGAAAATATTCCAGAAAAGGGCATACACCCTTTGTAGCCAACCAAACAGGTGGGCACTGGAAATCAATACTACAAAGGATATCACTTCGCATCTGTCTGAAGAGCCATCCTCATAAAGTGTAAACACCAGAAAAGGAGGACAGGACGAGGAGAAAAGGGAGCCCTGTGAGGCTTATAGTGGAAATGTACATTCCCAACGGCCATTCTGGAAAACTGTATTGTGTTTACTAAAACATCTAAAAAATGAGCTACAGAGCATAGGCCACTTGCACACATGGACGTATATCTTGGGAAAAACAAAAATCGAGAGGACACAGGCACCCCAATGTTTACTGCCTCTCTGTTTACAAGATCCTCGACTAGGATATAACTTAAATGTCTCTGGAGAGAAAAAATGGATAGAGATATGGTACTTATGTAGAGTGGAATATTCCTCAGCCTGGAAATCAATGAAATATGGCCAGTTGCAACAACTCTGGAGGAGTTACGTATGATCATTCTAAGTGACATAATTCAAAAAGAAAAAGTCACATATCATAAGATATCCCTTAAAGGTGGAATCCAAAATGGTTACACATGAAATAAATTACAAAACAAAAACATAATCAAATATGTACAAAACACTCATAAGGCTGCTAACCGGGAAAGGTGGAGGGGGTGAGGCATTATCCAGGAGGTTGAAATTAGCAAAGATACCATTCCAAATACCAAATTGATAATCAACAAGGCCTATACGGTAGCTAAAAGAACTGCACTCAGCACACTCCAGTCACCGCAAAAGAATATATACGACTGGTAAGAATCTGAAAAAGAATTTATTGATGTCTCTCTGTACATGAAGCAAGTGGATGTACAGCAGCAAGCAATGGAGCTTTGAAAATCAGCTCTAACCAATATAATAATAAATTTTTAAAAAAGACCGTGAGAAAGAGAAAAATTCTTACAACTTTTGCTCAGGGGTTGTGATGCAACATGGATAGAACATATCTAGACACGCAGCAGGATGAGACATAAGGCTGGAAACCATTCACGCTAAGAGAATTCCTGAGGTTGAATGAGGAAATGGACACCCTTTAAAGTAATACTGCATGGTACCCATTCCATGGGTCCCAAATCGGCAGGTTCAAGGCAATCTTCCTACAGCTAAAAGATACACGGGAAACCCAGGGCACTAAACCATGTGATCAGGAAACGTGTTTAAAATGCCCCTCATTTTTCATCTCCTGGTGCTCGACTTTGCC
>NW_006781635.1:1838-4310 GCF_000442215.2 Lipotes vexillifer
CTGTACCCTAAACCATCCCCGTTCCCTATCCCTAACCCTAACCCTAACCCTTAAAGAAAGCCTTACCCAAACCCGTGCCATAATCCTAACCCATACACTAACACTAACACATACCATAACACGTATGCTAACCCTAAAATGTTGTCGCACCATAAACTGTACACTAAACTGTCCCCTTTCCCTAACCCTAACACAAACCCTTACCCTAACCCTAAATTTAACCCTTACCCGAAGCCTTACCCTGAACCGTTCCCTAATCCTAACCTGTAAACTAACACTAGCCCATACCCTGTCAAGTACACTAACCCGAAACTGTTGTCGAACCCTAACGTGTACCCTAAACCGTCCCAGATCCCTAACCCTAACCCTAACCATAACCCTAACACATACACGAAGCCTTACCCGAACCCATTCCCTAATACTAACCCGTACACTAACACGAACCTGTTCCCTAACAGGTACACTAAGCCTAAACCATGGTCATACCCTAAACTGTACCCTAAACCATCCCAGATACCTAACCCTAACCCTAAACCTAACGCTTACCCGAAGCCTTGCACTGAACCATGCCCTAATCCTAACCTGTACACTCACACTAAACCGTGCACTAACACATACACTAATCCTAAAACGGTGTCCTACACTAACCTGTACCCTAAACTGTCCCCGTTCCCTATCCCTAACCCTAAACCTAACCCTTACCCGAAGCCTAAACCTAACACGTGACCTAATCCTAAGCCGTACACTAAAACTAACGGGTGGCCTAACACGTATGCTAACCCTAAAAGGTTGTCGTACCCTAAACTGTAACTTAAACAGTCCCTGTTCCCTAACCCTAACCCTTAACCTAACCCTAATCTTAACACTTACCTGAAGCCTTATCCTAACCCATGCCCTAATCCTAACCCGTACACAAACACTAATCTATGCCCGAACATGTACACTAAACCTAAACCGTTGTACCCTAAACTGTACTCTAAACCATCCCCGTCCTGTAACCCTAACCCTAACACTAAATGTAAACCTAAACCTTACCCGAAGCCTTACCTTAACCCATGACCTAATCCTAACCAGTACACGAACACTAACCCGTGCCCTAACACATACGCTAACACTGAACCGTTGCGCTACCCTAAACTCTACCATAAATCGTCCCCATTTCCTAACCCTAAACCTAACCCTAACTCTAAACCTTACCCGAAGCCTTACCCTGACCCATGCCCTAATCCTAACTAGTACACTAACACTATCCCATGCCCTAACACATACACAAACACTAAAATGT
Source organism: Lipotes vexillifer (assembly GCF_000442215.2). Taxonomy (NCBI): domain Eukaryota; kingdom Metazoa; phylum Chordata; class Mammalia; order Artiodactyla; family Lipotidae; genus Lipotes; species Lipotes vexillifer. Next base: position 3,124 of record NW_006781635.1, read on the forward strand.
TGGTGTCCCATAAACTGTACCATAAACCAGCCCCGTACCCTAACCATAACCCTAATCTAACCCTAACCCTAACACTTTCCCGAAGCCTTATCCTAAACCGTGCCCAAGTCCTAACCCATATACTAACACTAACCCTGCCCTACCACATACGCTAACCATAAAGCGTTGTCGTACCCTAACCTGTAGCCTAAACTGTACACATTTCCAAACACTAACTCTACCCCTAACACTAACCCTTAACCGAAGCCTTAACGTAACCTGTGCCCTAATCCTAACCAGTACACTAACACTAACCTGTGACCTAACACGTACGCTAACTCTAAAACGTTGTTATACACAAACCTGTACCCTAAACCATCCCCGTTCCCTAACCCTAATCCTAACCCTAACTCTAAACGTTACCCAAAGCCTTACACTAACCCGTGCCCTAATCCTAAGCCGTACGCTAACACTACACCATGCCGTAACACATAAGCTAACCCTAAACCATTGTCATAACCTAATATGTACCCTAAACTATCCCAGTTCCCTAACCCTAAACCAAATCCTAACTCTAAACCTAACGCTTACCTGAAGCCTTACCCTAACATGTGCCCTAATCCTAACCCGTACGCTAACACTAACCCGTGCCCTAATCCTAACCGGGACGCTAACACTAACCCGTACCATAACACGTATGCTAACCCTAACCCCTTCCCTGTACCCTAAACCGTCCCCTGTCCCTAACCCTAAACCTAACCCTAACTTGCACCCTTACCCGAAGCCTTACCCTAACCCGTGCCCTACAGGTACGCTAACCCTAAACCGTTGAGTACCCTAAACTGTGCCCTAAACCATCCGCGTTCCCTAGCCCTAAACCTAACCCTAACTTGCACCCTTACCCGAAGCCTTACCCTAACCCGTGCCCTACAGGTACGCTAACCCTAAACCGTTGAGTACCCTAAACTGTGCCCTAAACCATCCGCGTTCCCTAGCCCTAAACCTAACCCTAACTTGCACCCTTACCCGAAGCCTTACCCTAACCCGTGCCCTAATCCTAACCCCTACGCTAACACTAACCCGTGCCCTACAGGTACGCTAACCCTAAACCGTTGAGTACCCTAAACTGTGCCCTAAACCATCCGCGTTCCCTAGCCCTAAACCTAACCCTAACCCTGAACCCAACCTTTACCCGAAGCCTTACCCTA
>NW_006781636.1:0-92324 GCF_000442215.2 Lipotes vexillifer
ACCCGTGTCCCCTGCATCGGCAGGCGGACTCTCAACCACTGTGCCACCAGGGAAGCCCGCCTTGTGTCTTTTAAATGGAAGTTGGGAAGGGCCTTAGAGGCTGTGTAACCCACCTTCCTTATTGTGCAGCCAAGGAGTGAAGTCTGGGAAGGTTAAGTGATGTATGTGAGGTCACTCAGTTAGTGAGGGGTGGAGTTGGATTTGAACCCCAGCAGTGTATGTGGTAGCCCTTGCCCACACCTTTGCAGAACCTGAGAATGATGCTTGACCATTAGCACTGTGTGGCCAGGTACAGGAAGACAGGCCAGGGATAAAGATCTTAAGCTGTAGAAGGACCAACCAAAGCTCAAGGCCAGAATGGACTTCAGATTTTCTCACCCTCAAACATTCTTTCCACTACACACTCTGTGTCTTCTGTATGACCCATGCAAATTTCACCTCAAACCCCACACTTGCGATTTTTTACTCATTCTAAGATCTTTGTGCAAATCCTGCTGATGAGGGAAGCCATGAAAGGATACTACCCAAAGACATGCAGCTATGTAGTGGAGGAACTGGGACGTGAACTCAGGTATATCTGATTCCAGGCCCATGATCCTCATTGCAGATAATCAGAAGCAAAGAGAGGTCAAGAAATAACTGCAAGCATTTAAAATTCAACATTGTTTAATAAACACCTAAATCACATTAAATAGAAGTAGATGATTGCCATTAATGCTGCCAATTTGTCCCTTGATTTATAGTCAAGGAACTGAAGCCTAGTTCCCCAAAGTCCAAATCAGAACAGTGCAGTGGATTGTTACACCTGAGGCTGAGGAATTTTTACCATATGACTGGGCTGCCAGAAGGGGTGAGTGCTGTATTGTTAAGAAAATTGTGTGTGGTCTCCCTAAGCAAAAGCTGTAGGTGAAGATGGGCTTTGCGTGCAGAAAGAGGGTCAGACATACCACTGACCACAGCGGCTCAGTGCATGAGAAACTGAGAGGAGCAGAGCTGAGCACAAACTACTAGCTCATATTTATCGATTTTCAACAGGAAGTGAAAAACTTGTGCTGCTCCTTGGCCAGTGCTATCAAAGTGGCTGAAGTTGCCTGAGTGGTTCAGCAATATTTCCCAGCATCTGCTTCTTATAGCCAAAATATACAGGAGTTTAAAATCTTTCCCACGTCTTCTCTGTCAGAACTATAAGATATATCTTGGAATTTAAAATTTCTTCAATAGAAAATTATCATTATAATCATTTAAAAAATGTGCAACTTTTATATTGCAGCAATAGAAATGTACCAAGTGCTTTTTTAGTTAGTAGAGAATATGGTCAGTTAGCTGAAACTTAATTGTGCATATTCCACGTATGGAAAATGGGAGAGCTCCATGAGCGTGAGTGGAAGAACTTGCAGACCTCTGCACTTAAAAGCAGATGAGCTGTATGATTGACTACATGGGTATAGCAGCAAGTATTCCCTGAGCCTTTCTGTTGTCCAGGCACTAGGCTAGTTTCTGTGATAAGAAAAAGATGACCAAAATGCATTCCCTTTTCTCAAGGAGTTAATGGTCTAGCGGAGGAGGTGAGACATATATACAGCTAACCTTAGGATCAAGTCATGATGTGATTTTTCTCTACCCAGTAGAGAGCTTAGTATTAGCAAGTGCTAAAGGAGTTCAAGAGAGGAAGAAATAAGCCCAATGGGTATCAATTAACATTTGAGCCAGGTCTAGAAGTGGGGGTAGAATCTTGGTAGATAAAATAGGGCATTAGTATTTCAGGAACAGGAAGCAGTCTTGGGATTTTTCTAAACAGATGATTACATTGTCTGTATAACAAGATAGTTTTGCCCTCTCTTTTCTAATCTGGCTGCCTTTTATTTCTTATTCTTGAGTTTTACACTGACTAGAGCCTCCAATACAGTGTTGGATGGAAGTGGTAAGACATATTTCATTTTTTTCAGATCTTGAAGAGAAGGCATTTAGTCTTTCACCTGTTAAGTATGATGTTAGCCATAGTTTTTTCTTATATGCCTTTCCTCAGGTTGAGGAAGTTCCCTTCTATTCTTAGTTTGCTGAGAGTTTTTATCAGGAATAGAGTATTACTTTGTCAGGTGTTTTTTCTGTGTCTACTGAGAGTGGCATATAGATTTCCTTTTTCAGTCTGTTAACATGGTGAATTACATTGGTTAAATTTTGAATTGACTTTTGCATTCCTAGCATGAATTCCATTTGTTTATGATGCATTATAATTTTATGTATCGGTGGATTCAACTTATTAAAATTACGTTAAGATTTTAGCATCAATGTGGATGAAGAATACAGTTTTCTTTTTTGTAATATCTTTGTCTGGTTTTGATATCAGGATAATATTGGCCTTATAATAGATTCCTTCATCTTTGATTTTCTGGAAGAATATGTTATAGAATTTGTATTATTTTTTCCCTTAAACATTTGGTAAAATTCATCAGTAAGTCATCTGAACCTAGAGTTCAGTTTTCTTTGTAATGGTATTTTTAATTGAAAACTCAATTGCCTTAAGTTTATTGGAGGCAGGTTGATCTTTTTGAGGCTTCCTTTTTAACTTCGTTAGGTGGGACCTGGGAAACATTTAGTATAGGGCTAACTTTGCCCCACTTCTGAGGTAATACCCTCTCCCCAGTTCCCTGTGAATTATGAGTTATTACACTGTAGCTGATGAGAAGATGAATTATTCTCAGCCTTGTGTGTACTCTAAGAATTAAGTATTTTTATTCTTTTGGTTGATTTTTTCCTGATTCTTGCGTAGTTTCCTCACACACATGAGCTGCTCAGTAATCAGGACCCTTTGCATATCTTTAGAACCCTTTCTCTATGCAGATCTCTCTTCTCTGGTGCTTTGCTTTGTTAACCCTAGACACCCTGACTTTCCCAGGTCCCACCTCCACCTCCTCTATTCAGTGAATTTGCTGGGTTCTACTTGTCTTCCCCCTCCTTATGATTCAGTCTAGAAACTCTCTCCAGGAAGTAAGCTAGAGAAATCATGTAACTCACTTGTTTTTCCTCCCCTCTCTCAGTGGTCACTGTTCTGTACCACCTGGTATCTAATTCTGACAGCTGATACTAAGTGTATTTTGCCTGGATTTGTAGTTGTTTTGGCTGAGAGGATAAGTCCAGCTCTCATTACTTTATGTCACCTAGAAATGGAAGTTCCAGTGTTCTTTCTACTCCTAAATGTCACTGCTAAGGCATTTTTAAAAATTGAGGTATAATTGACGTGTGACATTATATTCATTTCAGGTGTACAACATAAAGATTTGTTATGTGTATTTATTATGAAATGATCACCACAATAAACCTAGTTAACATCTATCACTATACATAGTTTCAAATTTTTTTCTTGTGATTAGCACTTTTAAGGTCAATCTACTCTCTTAGCAACTTTGAAATAGGCAATACAGTGTTAGTAACTATAATCACCATGTTGTACATTACATCCCCATGACTCATTCCAAGACATATGAACACATTTTCGTATGTACCTGACTGTGATATGATTTTGAGACTAATATCAGTTCTTCAGATTTAACCTAAGTTACCTAATAGTCCTAGCCTAAATCGTCTTGTTTCCTTGTAAATACATGGTTGGGCCAGAACAGTGATGTTAAACTTTTTATCTTCTTCACAGAGGAAGTGAAACTACAGAGATTCCCTCTGGGAGTGATTCTCAATAAGTGGGGAGGAGATGGGTATTCATTATCTTTAAGGGATGGAATGAAGGGGATTATGTACCTTGGAAAATGGGTCTTTAGTGGGACGTGCCATTCTCTCAGCCAACACTTTCTGGAGTAGATGACTCAGTTCTATGAACATCTGTTGAGCAACTTGAATATATACGGAACTATGTTTAGGTCTGTGAGAAGAGCAAGTATTAGTAAGACTTGTTTCATATCCCTAAGTAGTGTAGAATATATGTGATAATATCAAAGTTCTAGTTCTAAAAATTGTTGGAAAAGCATTATATCAGTTGGGATACTGTGTAATTTGTGTTAAAATACTAGAACATATTGCATTAATAAAGTTTCTTTCTAGGATCCCAGATTTTAAAAAGCACAGAAATCCAAGGGGTACACGTTATGGCATTTTGCATTGCCAGCTAAAATCTGGAAGAGTTCCTTAGATCTCTGGGAACTGATAGACAGTTTAATCCACGGAAAATGATTATAGATTTTTGTATTTTTAAATTTCATAAATTTATTTTCAAAATACTTCTAAATCTTAAACTAAATCTTTGATATACTACTTAAATATATCAAAAGGATATTTACACATGTTTAGTGGAAATTCACAGTCAATGATATTTATTCATAATTCATTAATGCAAATACAGGAAATAATTTGTTTGTATTATGCCTTAGAGACAGGTAGATATTGACACCACTTTCCCCAATGAACTAGAATAGTTCAGTAATTTTCCCACTTAGTAGACTTTTTATTTCTTACCTACATGCATTTAATACAATAAATGCATTTATGGATTAGCCATCCTAGACTGGAACAGTCTAGGATGTTCCAGAAATCCCACTAATCACTGTTTCTGTTCCAGAAACAGTTGTTCCAGAAATCCCACTAATCACTAATTACTGTAGATCCTTTCTGGAAAATCATTTTCAATGTGCAGACCCAGGGGTTTCTAATCTGGTTAAAGGATTTCCAAATGGGATATTCAGTACTACAGCCAATCTGTACAAACTGATGATGATGTAACTAAGTGGCACTGAAATGTAATCAAAATCATATGCACATAAACAGAGACTTGTGGATTTATACACATTTTCTGGATGTGAATGAAAAGAATTGTTGAAGTGTGAGCTGGCAACAGACCAGCTTTGCAATCTTACCCAAACTCCTTACTCACTTTCTCTTGCTTTACTATACAAGCATATAGTTTGCACTATATTCTGATTTCTGTTTTACATTTTTCAGTTTTTCTTCATAAACAAGATGTCTTACCTCATATAAGAGGAGAGTTTAACTCCTCAGGAAAACTAAGGCTAATTCTGTGCTGCGACCATGGGTCAAATGCAGCAAATATAATACCTGGTACATGCTGTCCTATGGCCAGAAGATGAAGATTTCCTATCCTCAGTGTGCATTTGAATTACTCAAAGAAGTTGTTAAATGCAAAATTTCTATCCATGCCTCAAAAGATTCTGTAGGTGTGGGGTGAGGTGCCCAAACTTGCATTTTTAACAAAATTTTCAAGTGATGCTAATGAAGGTCCATGAAGGACTTTGCACCATTTTTGAAGAAATACTGGAATAAGACTTGGTTTTCCAAACTCTCCTCACTGCTCTATACTACCTTTGTTTAAAATCCAAATGTTTTCTTTTTTTCAAACAAACAAAACAAAACCAGATGGTAGTATTCACTCTGATATTTTAATTAATAAAAAGTCTTCTTTCGTGGGGACTTTCAAGATGGTGGAGGAGTAAGATGTGGAGATCACCTTCCTCCCAACAAATTCATCAGGAATACATCTACGTGTGGAACAACACCTACAGAACACCTACTGAATGCTGGCAGAAGACCTCAGACTTCCCAAAAGGCAAGAAACTCCCCACATACCTGGCCATGTGGCTGACACGGTCTTGGTGCTCCAGCCAGTCTCAGGCCTGAGCCCCTGAGGTGGGAGAGCTGAGTTTAGGACATCAGCCCACCAGAGACCTCACGGCTCCACATAATATCAAATGGCAGAAACTCTCCTAGAGATCTCCGTCTCAACACTAAGACACAGCTCCACTCAACAACCAGCAAGCTACAGTGCTGGACACCCTATGCCGAACAACTAGCAAGACAGGAACACAACCCCACCCATTAGCAGAGAGGCTGCCTAAAATCATAATAAGTTCACAGACACCCCAGAACACACCACCGGATGCAGTCCTGCCCACCAGAAAGACAAGATCCAGCCTCATCCACCAGAACACAGGCACCAGTCCCCCCCACCAGCAAGCCTACACAACCCACTGAACCAACCTTAGCCACTGGGGGCAGAAACCAAAAACAACAGGAACTACGAACCTGCAGGCTGTGAAAAGGAGACCACAAACATAGGAAGTTAAGCAAAATGAGAAGACAGAGAAATACACAGCAGATGAAGGAGCAAGGTAAAAACCCACCAGACCAAACAAATGAAGAGGAAATAGGCAGTTTACCCAAAAAAGACTTCACAGTAATAATAGTAAAGATGATCCAAAATCTTGGAAATAGAATGGAGAAAATACAAGAAACGTTTAACAGGGACCTAGAAGAACTAAAAAGCCAACAAACAATGATGAACAACACAATAAATGAAATTAAAAATTCTCTAGAAGGAATCACTAGCAGAATAACTGAGGCAGGAGAACAGATAAGTGACCTGGAAGATAAAATAGTGGAAATAACTACCGCAGAGCAGAATAAAGAAAAAATTGAAAATAATTGAGGACAGTCTCAGAGACCGCTGGGACAATATTAAACGCATCAACATTCGAATTATAGGGGTCCCAGAAGAAGAAGAGAAAAAGAAAGGGACTGAGAAAATATTTGAAGAGATTATAGATGAAAACGTCCCTAACATGAGAAAGGAAATAGTCGATCAAGTCCAGGGAGCACAGAGAGTCCCATACAGGATAAATCCAAGGAAAAACACGCCAAGACACATATTAATCAAACTATCAAAAATTAAATACAAGGAAAAATATTAAAAGCAGCAAGGGAAAAGCAACAAATAACACACAAGGGAATCCTCATAAATTTAACAGCTGATCTTTCAGCAGAAAGTCTGCATGCCAGGAGGGAGTGGCAGGACATGTTTAAAGTGATGAAAAGGAAAAACCTACAACCAAGTTTACTCTACCCAGCAAGGATCTCATTCGGATTCCATGGAGAAATTTAAATCCTTACAGACAAGCAAAAGTCAAGTGAATTCAGCATCACCAAACCAGCTTTACAACAAATGCTAAAGGAACTTCCCTAGGCAGGAAACACAAGAGAAGGAAAAGACCTACAGTAACAAACCCAAAACAATTAAGAAAATGGGAATAGGAACATACATATTGATAACTACCTTAAATGTAAATGGATTAAATGCTCCCACCAAAAGACACAGACTGGCAGAATGGATACAAAAACAAGACCTGCATATGTGCTGTCTACAAGAGACCCACTTCAGACCTAGGGACACATACAGACTGAAAGTGAGGGGATGGAAAAGATATTCCATACAAATGGAAATCAAAAGAAAGCTGGAGTAGCAATTCTCATATCAGGCAAATTAGACTTTAAAATAAAGACTATTACAAGAGACAAAGAAGGACACTACATAATGATCAAGGGATCAATCCAAGAAGAAGATATAACAATTGTAAATATTTATGCACCCAACATAGGATCACCTCAATACATAAGGCAACTGCTAGCAGCTATAAAACAGGAAATCGACAGTAACACAATAATAGTGGGGGACTTTAACACCTCACTTACACCAATGGACAGATCATCCAAAATGAAAATAAATAAGGAAACACAAGCTTTAAATGATACATTAAACAAGATGGACTTAATTGATATTTATAGGATATTCCATCCAAAAACAACAGATTACACTTTCTTCTCAAGTGCTCCATGGAACATTCTCCAGGATATATCATATCTTGGATCACAAATCAAGCCTTGTAAATTTAATAAAATTGAAATCGTATCAAGTATCTTTTCTGACCACAACGCTATGAAACTAGGTATCAATTACAGGAAAGAGTCTGTAAAAAAATACAAACACATGGAGGCTAAACAATACAGTACTAAATAACCAAGAGATCACTGAAGAAATCAAAGAGGAAATCAAAAAAATCCTAGAAACAAATGGCAATGAAAACACGATAACCCAAAACCAATGGGATGCAGCAAAAACACTTGTAAGAGGGAAGTTTATAGCAATACAATGCTACCTCGAGAAACAAGAAACATCTCGAATAAACAACCTAACCTTACTCTAAATCAATCAGAGAAAGAAGAACAAAACCCCAAAGTTAGCAGGAGGAAAGAAATCATAAAGATCAGAGCAGAAATAAATGAAATAGAAACAAAGAAAACAGTAACAAAGATCAATAAAACTAAAAGCTGGTTCTTTGAGAAGATAAACAAAATTGATAAACCATTATCCAGACTCATTAAGAAATAAAGTGAGAAAACTTAAATCAACAGAATTAGAAAGGAAAAAGGAGAAGTAACAACTGACATTGCAGAAATACAAAAGATCATGAGAGATTACCACAAGCAACTGTATGCCAATAAAATGGACAACCTGGAAGAAATGGACAAATTCTTAGAGAAGCACAACCTTCTGAGACTGAACCAGGAAGAAATAGAAAATATAAAGAGACCAATCACAAGCACTCAAGTTGAAGCTGTGATTAAAATTCTTCCACAAACAAAAGCCCAGGACCAGATGGCTTCACAGGCGAATTCTAACAAACATTTAGAGAAGAGCTAACACCTGTCCTTCTCAAAGTCTTCCAAAATATAGCAGAGGGAGGGACACTCCCAAACTCTTCCTACAAGGTCACCATTACCCTGATACTAAAACCAGACAAAGATGTCAGAACAAAACTACAGGCCATTATCACTGATGAACATAGATGCAAAAATCCTCAACATAATACTAGCAAACAGAATCCAGCAGCACATTAAAAGGATCATACACCATGATCAAGTGGGGTTTATCCCAGGAATGCAAGGATTCTTCCGTATAGGCAAATCAGTCAATATGATAAATCATATTAACAGATTGAAGAAGAAAAACCATATCATCTCTATAGATGCAGAAAAAGCTTTCGACAAAATTCAACACCCATTTATGATAAAAACCCTACAGAAAGTAGGCATAGAGGGAACTTACCTCAACATAATAAAGGCCATATATGACAAACCCACAGCCAACATCATTCTCAATGGTAAAAAACTGAAAGCATTTCCACTAAGATCAGGAACAAGACAAGGTTGCCCACTCTCCCTACTATTATTCAACATAGTTTTGGAAGTTTTAGCCACAGCAATCAGAGAAGAAAAAGAAATAAACAGAATCCAGATCAGAAAAGAAGAAGTAAAACTGTCACTGTTTGCAGATGACATGATACTATACATAGAGAATCCTAAGGATGCTACCAGAAAACTACTAGAGCTAATCAATGAATTTGGTAAAGTAGCAGGACACAAAATTAATGCACAGAAATCTCTTGCATTCCTAGACACTAATAATGAAAAATCTGAAAGAGAAATTAAGGAAACACTGCCATTTACCATTGCAACAAAAAGAATAAAATACCTAGGAGTAAACCTACCTAAGGAGACAAAAGACCTGTATGCAGAAAACTATAAGACACTGATGAAAGAAATTAAAGATGAAACAAACAGATGGAGAGATATACCATGTTCTTGGATTGGAAGAATCAATATTGTGAAAATGACTATAGTACCCAAAGCAATCTACAGATTCAGTGAAATCCCTGTCAAACTCCCAATGGCATTTTTCACAGAACTAGAACAAAAAATTTAACAATTTGTATGGAAACACAAAAGATCCTGAATAGCCAAAGCAATATTGAGAAAGAAAAATGTAGCTGGAGGAATCAGGCTCCCAGACTTCAGACTATACTACAAAGCTACAGTAATCAAGACAGCATGGTATTGGCACAAAAACAGAAATATAGACCAATGGAACAGGATAGAAAGCCCAGAGATAAACCTACACACATATGGTCACCTTATTTTTGATAAAGGGGCAGGAATATACAATAGAGAAAAGACAGCCTGTTCAGTAAGTGGTGCTGGGAAGCTGGAAAGCTACATGTAAAAGAATGAAATTAGAACACTCCCTAACACCATACACAAATAGAATCTCAAAATGGATTAAAGACCTACATGTAAGGCCAGACATTATAAAACTCTTAGAGGAAAACATAAGCAGAACACTCTCTGACATAAATCACAGCAAGATCCTTTTTGACCCACCTCCTAGAGTAATGGAAATAAAAACAAAAATAAACAAATGGGACCTAATGAAACTTAAAAGCTTTTGCACAGCAAAGGAAACCATAAACAAGACCAAAAGACAACCCTCAGAATGGGAGAAGATATTTGCAAACGAAGCAACTGACAAAGGATTAATCTCCAAAATTTACAAGAAGCTCATGCAGCTCAGCATCAAAAAAACAAACAACCCAATCCCAAAATGAGCAGAAGACCTAGACATTTCTCCAAAGAAGATATACAGATTGCCAACAAACACGAAAGGATGCTCAACATCACTAATCATTAGAGAAATGCAAATCAAAACTGCAGTGAGGTATCACCTCACACCAGTCAGAATGGCCATCATCAAAAAATCTGCAAACAATAAATGCTAGAGAGGGTGTGGAGAAAAGAGAACCCTCTTGGGCTTCCCTGGTGGCGCAGTGGTTGAGAGTCTGCCTGCCGATGCAGGGGACACGGGTTCGTGCCCCAGTCTTGGAAAATCCCACATGCTGCGGAGCAGCTGGGCCCATGAGCCATGGCTGCTGAGCCTGCGTGTCTGGAGCCTGTGCTCCACAATGGGAGAGGACACAGCAGTGAGAAGCCCACGTACCGCCCAAAAAAAGAGAGAACCCTCTTGTACTGTTGGTGGGAATGTAAATTGATACAGCTACTGCGGAGAACAGTATGCAGGTTCCTTAGAAAACTAAAAATAGAACTACCATATGACCCAGCAATCCCACTACTGGTCATACACCCTGAGAAAACCATAATTCAAAAAGAGTCATGTACCACAATGTTCACTGCAGCTCTGTTTACAATAGACAGGACATGGAAGCAACCTAAGTGTCCAGCGACAGATGAATGGATAAAGAACATGTGGCACATGTGTACAATGGAATATTACTCAGCCATAAAAAGAAACGAAATTGAGTTATTTGTAGTGAGGTGGATGGACCTAGAGACTGTCATAAAGAGTGAAGTAAGTCAGAAAGAGAAAAACAAATACCATATGCTAACACATATATATGGAGTCTAAAAAAAGAAAAAGAAAAAATGGTTCTGAAGAACCTAGGGGCAGGACAGGAATAAAGATGCAGACATAGAGAATGGAGTTGAGGACACCGGGAGGGAGAAGGGTAAGCTGGGACGAAGTGAGAGAGTGGCATGGACATATATACACTACCAAATGTCAACTAGATAGCTAGTGGGAAGCAGCTGCATAGCGCTCGGAGATCAGCTCAGTGCTTTGTGTCCACCTAGAGGGGTGGGATAGATGCAAGAGGGAGGAGATATAGAGATATATAAATATGTATAGTTGATATACTTTGTTATGAAGCAGAAACTAACAAACCATTGTAAAGCAATTATACTCCAATAAAGATGTTAAATATATGCAGTGAAGTACCTGGCTAACAGGTCACTTGGGGTTATGTGTCTCAGTTGGAGGAAGGTAATATATTCAAATCCTTATGGGGAATTCCCTGGCGGTCCAGTGGTTAGGACCGCATGCTTCCACTGCAGGGGGCACGGGTTAGATTCCTGGTCAGGGAACTAACATCCCACATGCCACGTTGGGCAGCCAAACAAACCAACAAAAATCTATATGTAATGGGGAGTTAGTCTCCCCTCCTCCTGCATTCCCAACGTGAAGCAGACATTTGGGTAAATGCGACGCGTCTGTAGATTCACTTTTCCCTTGGATGCCAGGACTGAACTAGGAGTGGGGAACAAAAAGTACTTGCAAATCCAGTTGGTCCTCACACTAAGCCATATCCTCCTAGTAACGTTACAAGCAATGAGGGGAATATAGTTTTTATATCCACATATCTAACTCCTGTTCCATTTCTTAATGTTTTTAACTTGAGTGGGGAAAAGCGAGCGTTATTTATCGATCCTTACCTCTTAGGCCACAGTGCTTGGCAGACTGAAGCACACTAATACATTTTGCGTGTTTCTCTTTAAATAGATCTTTCTATAAGCCATTTTCTATCTATTTACATGGTCATGTAAACTTGTTTATCATACCAAAATGTACACTAATGAACAAAAGTATAAATTATTTGAAGTCAGTGGAAAAGATCAGTTTGCCATTCTAACACATGCCAGAAAAAAGGCTCTAAACTGTTGAGTACATGTGAATGATTTTGAACTAGCACTAGGCAGTTTAAACTGAGGCACCAAACACAGAGTAATGAATTTCTGGCAGTCTACGTACAGAACGTTCTCATTTTGTATATGTGTTATGCTTATAAAGCCAAGGCCCTCGTGACTAGCCTGGAGCTTGTGGCTTTTAAAGAAGCACAGCAGTCCCCAAAGAAGTTTCAATTTCATTCATATCTCTTGAAGACATTTTAAGGGGTTTCATATGTATAGCCTATGACAATTCTTCTTAACTATCTTGTCCTCTCCCTTTCTGTAGCATTCCTATCTCGCGGAAGCATTCGTGTCTCCTAGCCCAGAACTTCCTCATTGGTACCATCCTATCCCAGTCATCTTATGCTATGAATTCCCCCTCTTTTCCCTGTGTCTTTCCAGAAATGCCCCTGGCCCATCACATCTCCCTGGAATGCGGTCCCCCTTGGAGTGTGGTTCATCCTTTTTCTGGATTGCTTGTGGATTTTGTTCTTTCAGAGAAGGGAGATGGAGGCTAAGCAGGCAATCCAGATAATTTTCTTTGGGGAGTGTGTAGGGGGACATGGCAGGAGTGAAGGGAGGATGTGGGGAGGTTGAGGGAAAATTGTGAGCCTCTACACGTAAGTAATGTTTCTGTTTCATCACCTTTGTTCCATGGAAAATCATCAGGGCGATCTAAATGCACTATTAGCATAGATGCCCATCTTCACAGAGAAGCATTTATGGGTTGACATTTTCATTTGAAGGGTTCACTTTTATGAAGTACACAGTATTTTGCTGGGCTCCTGAATGAATATCTATTCGTAAAGTTTCAGACTTTGGGAGAAGGAGGGGACGGGAGAGGAATCATTGGATGGGGTGGATCCAGCTCAGACGATGCTGCGACCTGGTACAAAAAATAGATTTGGGTCAACGCTTTTCAGATTGTCTACAGATCCTTTTGAAGAATCTGGATCCCTCCTTCCTCACACATACACTCTTTGTGAGTGGAATGTGCAGATAGCACGTTTACTTGTGTTTCCATCCTTACATGTTCTGACTTCCCAGCACTTTGAAAAGAAAATGAAGAAAAATGTTTTCTTTGAAAGCTCCCCTTCCTGAATACCTTTCCTCTCTGCTCTGTAACAGCAAGTTTAGGGCCAGAAGAGATTCCTCCAGGGTTTTAAGAACATCAGTCAGTTTCACAGTTGGGGGCAAAACGCTTCCCTTGGGGAGCATTTCTTAGCATAAAGCAGAATACTTGGTTAGCCTATGTCTGTGTTAAAAGGAGGACAACCAGAATTCACTTTTCTATTCCTGTTCAGTTGTATTTTTCTTCACTTCTTTTTTAACTATTTTCCTTCTTCAACTCTGGGCTGTTGGGCTGTGGAACTCCATGACGGTAAGGAAAATAGTCACATCCGGCTGCCCAGACACTGGAACACTAACCAGGGCTTAAGTGCTGCCTCGTCCTCCTCCTCCTAGGCCACGATAATCTAAATCTTTTCTGAAACCCACACGGGAAAATAATCCTATAAATTAAGGAAACTTCTTAATTTCTAGGAAGTCTACCTATAGCTCTCTGCTGACTCACCTACCAATTTATTTTAGGCACAAACCCATTCATGCACACAGGCACTTCAAATGCAGAACCTGTCCTGTTGGAAGCCAAAATTAGTAGCAAAGTCGGATCCAAGTGGTCGCATTATCTCTATTTTCCTAATTTTAAAGAGAAAATATCATGGGAAAAGGGAAAACATGAAGAGATATATGTGTGCAAGGGCAATCTGGATAACTTGAAGAATTTCTGGAGTAACGAGATGGCTTTTTAAACTTAGATGAAAGTTTTGATGATTATCATTCAGCCATGATATTTGTGCGGTTTAATAATGGCGTCATTTTTATATCCTTAATGTAACCAGGAGATCAAAATAGAAGGCTATCCCTTGCTGAGGTTATTTTGTTTTAATAAATCACAATAGGACTTAGTAATCCTTATTTGTGTATGCTTTACAGTGTTAATATTTGTCTTAGAATTTGGAAAATGAGGCTGTCCACACTCCCTAAGACTTTAAATGAGTTCTGGTGCATTTGGAGGGCAGCTCCAGGAAAGCCCTTTCTAACACCTTTGGTTCCTCAGCACCTGGAGCTTCCTATCTCAAATTTTGTCTGTCTAAAAATACTCTGCTGGCCAGATGAATTGCTATGGGGGTTACCTACTTCCTGGTATTATTCCTTCCATGTGGGTTTGACTTGAATTTTAACAAGAACTGTTATTTACACCCCACGTGCCTTCTGTGGCAAATAAATTACACCCAAGGATACTCCTTTGTTTTGCCAAACAAGGCAGTATGTGAGAATGAAATTTGAAGAAGCCAAAGAGTATATATTTCTCAACTTAGGCGGAAATGCAGTATTGGTGGTGGTGTGAAGGGGCCTCCAGGAGTGACGTAAATGGGAGCAACGTGGGGCTGGCAGTGCTGTGTAGAGTCAGAGAAGAGAGTTAAAAGAAACAGAGAGGATAGCCAGGATGCAAAGAAAAGCAGAAAGGGGAACCTTCCCTTCTACTTGCTACAAAAGCTTCAGGAAAATCTACTTCGACTTTGGGTTCACAGACTGGATTTGTAGGTTTTTGGGAGGAGGGATTTGGGAGTGAGGTTGCAGCCAAGTGCTGAGAGCAGCCTCTTGGGCAGGAGTAGATCAAAACCACAGGCTGCCTTAGGGAACCCGGATGTAATCTGTTCACCGGCACCAAGATATTTGTCTGTCTATCTATCTATCTATCTATCATCTATCCACCATCCTATCTATCATCTATCTACCCATCCTATATATCATCAATCTATCATCATTTATCTATCTACCCATGCTATCTATCATCTATCTATCTATCTATCTGTCATCTATCCACCCATCCTATCTATCTCTCTCAAGAATTAATACAAATATAAAAATTGAATAGCATAGCATTTTTCTGCTATTTGCATAGTATTTCAAAAATAAGGATCTTAGAGTAGTGAATATTAACTCATCAACCCATGATTTATTTGTAATGAAAGAGCCAGTTCAATTTCTGATTCAATTTATGAAATGGGTGTCTAGCACTAAGCAATCTATGTCACTCAGCCAAACACATGTACTGCTTTTGTGAAGTTTTTCTTATTATTTCTACATTAACAGGGCTATGCTGCCTTCCCTACCTAACCATTTTACCTCCTTCATCAACATAGCACAGTCAATGCTGTAGTCTTTCCAGAGCAATGATGAAGATTCTCTTAGAGTTACAGGCACTTCACAGGCTTAAATTTCAAAAGTTAGTGTGTAAATCAATTATTTCACACTGTGGTGGCGTTTTCCCCATTGAAACTGTATTATAAATTATGTATCAGGCTTCATAAATCTGTGACCTAAAAACCCTTTAAAACTGATCCTCTTCATGTAGTGAGATGGATTTTTTTTTTTCTTCTCCTGAGCCTGACAGATACTTAGCTAGGTTAACTGAAATGGGCCTTTGGTAATATAACTCAAGGCAGGGAAGGAGACACTATTTAATAACAGGACTTGGGTTAGTGCAAAGAAAAGGCACATCTTGGCAGCTGGACAGGTTCATCTTAGGTGTTCCACCCTGAGGTTAGATTAGACCCTAGTGAGGCCTTTCTTCAGCACTCCCCAGTGTTCCCCACTTACAGCCTGGATGCAGGCTGAGCGTCAGGGCAAGCGAGTATTGGCAGGCAGGGAAGCAATGGGGTTAAACAAATAATGGGCCATGAGTTTGGAGGAGAAGAGAGAGAAGACTGAAGTGGGACATGTTTGTTGGTGGTCACATGAGGTGCCCCAAATGCAGAAGTTGTGCCCTGACCCATTAGGTCAGGGGCAGACACTGAAGGATGAACAGAAAAGAGAGAAAAGCAGCATATGGAATTGCGTAACTTAATTGATTTCTGGGAGCATTTCTGTGTGGTGCACTGGGTTAAGCTCCTAGACTAGCCCTTACAAAATTTTACAGAAAATATTTTTGTTCTCCAACACACCCAAAGTCAGCTTTGACTGTGACCCCATATAGACATTTGCTAGGTGAAAGCCCAGGATTTATCAGAGTTACAAAGGCAGAAATTGCCTATATCTACAATCATTTACTTTATGCCAGCTCCAAGGAAACAAAAATGAACAAATTTGATTATAAATTAACCTTATGACTAGAGCTCAGGATATGTCACTACAAGCATTCATTGAAATTCCTGATATCGATACTATTTTTCCATTTTGTTAAGGCTCCAAGATGTGAATAATGATAGATACAATTTGAGGTAAACCAATCTATAATTTCTATCAAAAAGAGAGGAGGCTGATAAAAAAATATTTAGTTCTGGGGCTTCTCTGGAGGTAACTTTCCAAATGTCTTGAGTCTAGAAACACATTTTTTGAGGTGAAGGGAGAAGCTGAGGGAAAAACAACACAGGAAGGTTTTATTGCACTAAATCTGTGTTTTAATAAATTATTCTTTCTGTGGTTTAAAAATAAGCAAAATATTGGGCTTCCCTCGTGGCACAGTGGTTGGGAGTCTGCCTGCCGATGCAGGAGATGTGGGTTCGTGCCCCGGTCCGGCAAGATCCCACATGCCGCGGAGCAGCTGGGCCCGTGAGCCATGGCTGCTGAGCCTGCGCGTCCGGAGCCTGTGCTCCACAACGGGAGAGGCCACAGCAGTGAGATGCCCGTGTACCGCAAAAAAAAGAAAAAAAAAATAAGCAAAATGTTATTACTAAACTTAGCAGTTTATGTTAATGAAACTCCAGTTGGGTTGTTCTTACCATGGAAGACTCTCATGCAATGCCCCAGCTTGTGTTTCTGAGCAAGATGGGAATGACAGTACAAACCTGTAAGAATAGCTGGAAAATCAACTTGGTGTAGGCCCACCTCTAAGGATCAATAACACCGCCTTCATAGCTATCTCTTATTCAGTAAACAGTTATTTATATCTATAGATGTTAGGAAATGTGATAGGAACCAGTGTGGATGAGCCAGTTGATTTTTAAAAATTTTTATTGGAGTATAATTGATTTACAATGTGTTAGTTTCAGCTGTACAGCAAAGTGAATCAGTTTATATATATATATATATCTCCACTCTTTTTAGATTCTTTTCCCATATAGGTCATTACAGACTATTGAGTAGAGTTCCCTATGCAATATAGTAGGCTCTTATTAGTTATCTATTTTATATATAGTAGTGTGTATATGTCAATCCCAATCTCCCAATTTATCCCACCCCACCCCACTTTCCCCTCTGATAGCCATAAGTTTGTTTTCTACATCTGTGACTCGATTTCTGTTTTGTAAATAAGTTCGTTTGTACCATTTTTTTAGATTCCACATACAAGTGATATCATATGATATTTGTCTCTCTCTGTATGACACCTTCACTCAGTATGATTTTCTATATATGCTTAAATAGTTAATTTTACAGGGAGAAAACTTGACTGTGGGGAATTTGTTCATGTGATCCAGTCCTGGTTATGAGAATGTTTCTGGGATGATTTTTGATATGAGCCTATTTAGAAACATGGGAGAAGTCCTGGTAAGAGATTAAAGTGTCCGTAGTCTTTTTCTTTTTATGCAAACAAAATCAAATAATTTGAAGTCTGGGAGAAATTTTCTCTTGGCACAGTAAATTGAGAAAAAAGTGTGTACTCATTAATTTCCTCATCTAATTGAAAGGACACCTGCAGGTTTTATTGATTAGGCATGGAGATTAATTTTCACTCTGAGTATCAAATCACAGAAATCAAATAAAAATATTTATTGAGTGTTTACTGAGTGTGAGTCGTTGTGAAATGAGAATTGAAAAATCTAATGAGGTCATAACATTTGTCTTCTATTTAAGAATAACGTTATTTGTCTTCTCCAGTGTTTTTCCCAGGACCTTGTCTGATATAATTTTGACTGTCTTATCCTAAGTCACAGATTTTGCCAGAGAACTTTGTTTTGGCAGATGAGCAACCTGATTCTTTCTTCACCTACTTGGAAAATCCTCTTGTTCTTATCTGCAAAACCCTCCCTTTTATTGTAAGCCCTAACATTAGCACTGAGTAGAGGGCATATGCTGTTTTGGGGTATCCAGCTCCATTTCCTATTCTGTTAATTGCTCCCTGGTTTTCCTCTTGCGAATCTCTCCACATCACTCTCAGCCATGGGGTATAGTGGTTCTGGCACTGATTGCAGGCTCCAGGAAAGACCGTATAATCTAGGCAAAACTGGTTAAAACCTTGTCCACCTTGATTAGTTTAGGAAAGGGCGCGTGACCAACTGAGTCAAAGACCACTTCCCTAGGATTTTGGGGGATTATTGATGGGGAGAAACTCTCCTTACCCTTAGAAGATCTAAGTCTGCATCTACCCGATGCCACTGTGTGGATATAGTGTCAGTGAGAGAAGCCGGCACAGAGGAAGGTAGAGATAAAGAAGAGGAGGAGAAAACTAGAAGCTGGGTCTGGCTTACATCCTGTTAGCCTTTGTTTGATTGGAACTAGACCCACTCCTGAACTTTTCTAATGCACGAGCCAATAATTCACCATTTTGAAATAACAAATTCGAGCTGGGCTTCAGTACTTACAACTGAAAGATGCATGATGAATAAACAGATCCAACCAGCCAAATGCAGAAGTGGGAAGGAAGAGACAGCATGCCCCTCGTTGTACAGTCCTTTCCCTTGTCATGTATGTGCCCTTGTCATTTACATCATCTCCCTCTAACAAGTTTCCTTGACTTGAGTATCTTTATGAAGGTGCTAAAGGGGAATTCAGTCTGTTCTAAACCTGAGCTACCATTGATTGAATAAGTTTGAGACTGGCCCAGGCCACCCACAATGAGGAGTAGTGCAGGAATTGCATTTGTACGAGGTCATTCGATCTTGGGACTTCCTTCTGTAGTGCTTCTAAGCTGTCTGTCATGTTATTTGTTCCTAGAGTTCACTGAGTCTTGACAACTGTCAAGACCTGATACAGTGACAATACAATTAATTAATATGCCTGCAAAGAGACTGGGAAGAAGATGTCACCTGCTTCCTAGTACATGAGTTCACCTGTCTTCACCAAGCACTAATTAACTATTCTGTTTGGAGAGTGATCCACAATGTGACAGAATACAAGGGCCTTCAGACAAGATTTTGATGAGGAGTCTTGTCTGACTTGTCCAGTTGTGCCCGTGAAGCTCTTAGAGCTCACCTTTCCTTGTGGAGCTTGACATCACACATGCTGGCATAGTCAGGTTCTGCGGTAACAAGCTCACCGGGAACGGGGCTCCTTTCCTTCAGGGTCCTTATTCCAGTCTGTGATTATGCATTGTGTGAGTTTTTGGACGAATGCTTACCTACCTCTCTATACTGTTGGCTCCGTGAGACTAACTCACCTTTGAAGCCATGGTACCTAGCACAGTGTCTGGCATATAAAGGCATTCCATGAAAATTTGTTGAAAGAATGAATGCATAAATAAAGAACAAAAAGGGCACAAAGTTACATTTCAGGATATGGTTAAGAAGAACTAGTTGGTAAAAGATGGGGAGGCCAGTGGGAAGCAGCTGCATAGCACAGGGAGGTCAGCTCGGTGCTTTGTGTCCACCTAGAGGGGTGGCATAGGGAGGGTAGGAGGGAGACACAAGAGGGAGGGGATATGGAGATATATGTATATGATGTATAACTGATTCACTTTGTTATACAGCAGAAACTAACACACAATTGTAAAGTAATTATACTCTAATAAAGATGTTAAAGAAAAAAAGATGGGGAGACCAGGAAGCAAAGTACACATGCAGTGAGTCACAGAAATCTTTCACTGAGAAAGAATAAACAGTCCACTTGCAGAACACTTTGTGTCTAGTCTTTCAAACTGAGTGGGAGTAACCTCACAATAAAAGTGCAGTAGAGGCTACATTGCCTGTACTCCTCTGACAATGGGGAGTCTTCATGGAAGACATTGCTGAAAAGGGGGTGAGATCAGGCAAAAGGAGAGAAGTTCGAAGATTCATAGGTCTTGGTGCTAGAAGGGACTTGAGAAGGCCACTTCCAGTCTTCATACAGGGATATCCATAGAAATTCGGTGACGTTTGAAGTTCAAAGTCATGGTTATCTACAGAAAATGATTTGAGTCTGTTTCAAAAACAAACCAGTTTAGACTCTTCCCAGCATACAATTAGATCCCTGTTAACCTAGAGATGGATTATCCAAACTCTTTGAATCTTCTTGGAAAATGACTGAGATAGGAGAGTGGACCAAATCACCAAGACTGTCCACATGAGGGGACTTTCTCATGGCTGTGATGTGGCACTAAGAGGAGGTGTGGGTTAAGTGTGGGAAGAGGTTCAGAGTCATGTAGTGTGCTTCAAATGCTCTCTAGCATCAGTAGCAATAGCAACACCACAAAACACAGAAAACCCAACTTTCATTGACTCTGTGAAGGAAGTTAAATTTACTTGTGTAGTGCAAAGCATAGCTTGATTTGGTGTTTTCAGCACTGTGGTGTTGGGAAGCTCTCTGGAGGAGCTCTTGCTGGCAACGTTGGTTCCACAAGATGGGCTGTGAGGATGAGCTCAGAGCCATCCAGAAACCTTCACCCCCACTGGCCATGAAAGGACACATGTATCGGGAGGGCACACCTGCTTCTCCTGTCCAAATCCTAAATAGAAAGAGCATGTCCCAAAGGGAGCAGTGCAGTGTGAGGACTGCTGACAGCACCACAGCATTGCAGATGTGACGAGGAACTGAAACCCTTTCTAATCAGCACTGTTGAAAATCCATGGAGGATTTGGGGGATCCCCTTTCCCTTTTAACCCCAAGGTAACACAGACGCCGGAGGCTGTCTTTGAAGAACATGGGGATCGGAATGGGTCAGAGGGTCTGTCGCAGGGGTCATGGGTGTGAGCAGTCAGGGGGCAGCCCCGAGGTCAGGCCCCCCTGCTCCTTCCTGGTGGAGCCATAGGTCACACCCAGGAAGCGGCTGCTGAGTGAATCCTGATGCCAGGTGAAGAGAAATTTAGAAGATCAACCAATGATGTGTCCTCGAGGGCAAGGTGAGATGTGGCACAGCACGCTCCAGCTAATTAGGGATGGCTTCCCCCAAGTGACCATGCTGGGCTCATTATCTACATTCACCATGAGCTCTAGGAGCAGGAGGGGAGACAGAGGCAGGTGATGAGCACAGGCCAGCCTATTGATGTGGGAATGGGGGAGGCCTGGGGGTGTCCCCTCGTGGAGACAATGTCTTTCTCCCACTGCCTGGAACGAGAAGGCAATTAATGGATTTTAATCAATAGTGAATGTTAGCATTCTTGCTGAAACAGCCAAATGAGGAATCATTCTGCACCCACACCCCTCACCATGCCATGATGTGAGGAGGACCAAGCAAACAAGAAGTAATGAAAGTGGCCACTTCTCTGTAGAAGGGCAGGTTTCGTTCAGTCCCATACTCGAGCCTGGTTGCGCCAGTTATACTGAGGACGTGCTTCCAGCTGCCCTCTCAACTCTACCTTCCAACTGCAGATTGAGGGGTCTGCCTGGACTCTTCTAGACCAGTGCCTCTTGAACTTTAATGTACCTATAAGCCACCTGGGATGTGTTAAATTATAGATTCAGATTCAGCAGGTCTGTGATAGAACCCAAGAGTCTGCAATTCTAACAAGCACTCAGGACCACACTTTGAGCAGCAAGATTGTGGGGGCAGTGGTTTCCAAACTTTGTTGCACACTGGAATCACTGGGGTCTTTTGTTGGAGGGCACATTCTGATTCAGCAAGTCTGAGGTGAGGCCCAGGCTTTGGCATTTCTATCACATTTCCAGGGGATGCCCCCACTGTAGCTCTGCAGGCCACACTTAAAGCAGCCAAGTCTTAGACTGCTGGCTCTCAAGTTTTAGAGCACCTAAGAATCACCCCGGGAGCTCATAACAATGCAGATTCTTGAACTGCACTCCCAGGGAGTCTAATAAACTCTCTCTAGGAGAGTCTGGAAATGCAAAGCTTGAGACTTTTTATTGCTGTGAAATATTCTATGACAGTTATAATTAAGGAAGAAAAAAACATGTTGGATTTTTCAAAATCTTACTCTATATTGTGACAATTTTTGCATGCCTGTACTTTTTAACATTTTTATAAGATCCTGGAGGAAGTCTGTCACTCACATAAGCAAGGAGAAGTTGTCATTGGATGACATCATTGTCGATCATCTTGGGATCAAGTTCAGAAAGCAGGACACCACAGCAGGGACAGGTTGTAACCAAGTTGTGGATTTCACGGAAAAAAATCTCAGTGAAGTAACTCTTTGAGTTCTCAACCTTTCAAGCCACATTTGCATAAAGAGAGCTTATGAATTATTTGGGGGTATGGCAATAAATGGATCTTCCAGATCTTTGGCTAAGAATTTCCCCCAATAGCAGGTCTGTAGACTGTGGAACAGGAATCTGCATTTGTACAAACTATTTATTTGATTCTTGTGCACACTCTGAGATACACTGCTAGAAAAAGCTCACTGTGTGACATGGTCTGCAACGTTCAATTTTTTTTTTAACACTCTGTTAACAGTAATGTAGTGATTTTCAAACTGTCCTTGAGAGCCTTGTGGCTCCATAGATGTGTCTCTGGAGCCACCCACCAGAAGCCAGCAAAGAGCCTAGAGGCCCTAGTTCTCTGTACCTTGGTCCCACATCAAAACATCTGAGCTTTTACTTATATATTTATTCATAAAGGGGTAGCACATAGGAGTTCATTTGAAAAAAAAGAGTGCAGTGTTAACAGCAAAGCAGAACACCACTGTGGGCAATAACAACATTTGAAAGCCACTGTAAGCTCTCCGAGTCAGGCTCTACCTGCCCCTCTGCCTTGTCTTTCCAGCCTGCTGAAGCTAGGTTCTCTACACACCTCTCCTGAAGGCCAGGCTCGCTGGTGCCACTGCCAGCCCAAGCAAGGAGCTTCTCCGCTGCCTCAGCACCATCCCCTGGTAGGTACTGCATTCCATGGTGCTGCCAGCAACAGTCCCTGGGCCATGTGGTCACCAGCAGGTGACTGTGGTCCCTAATGACGGGCTTGGGTGGGTGCCCGGTTTCCTGGGGAGAGACAATGAGGCTTAAGGAAGAGAGGAAAGGCTTTGAAGTCAGACAGATTTAGAGCCTAGCCCAGACTCTGCCATTTCTTGACTCTTTGGTCTTGAGCAAACCGTCTCACGTCTCAAGGTCTGCTTCTCAAGTATGAGCATAAGAGTATTCACCTTTCAGGGTTGTTATAAGGATCCAATTAAATCTGTAAAGAGCCTAGCATGGTACCTGATATTAGAAGCTGCTCAATGAGGGGAAACGTCTTTTAAGTCGCAGCTCAAGGTTTGTGCTGCCAAAGTATCCTTGTTGCTTGATGTAACATGACTGGGCATTCCAGACTTTCCAGGGGGTTTATATTTAGTTTCAGATTGGAATCTGAAGTTATTTGGTGGTAAAAGATATTTTGTGTGATGGCACTTAGTTAAGCGTAAAATATTTGACAAATGTCTCATCGTAAAAGATCTTGAAGGAAAAAAGCTAGCTGGAGTTTGAACAAATAATGGAGAAGTTTGGGGAAATCAGACATCAGATAGGAGTTTATTGTCTATCCTAGATTTGTAAAAACATTTCCCCAAATTAGCATCAATTCTTACCCTAGTTATAAAATACATGGTGCCAATAATACAGCATTTCAGTTTGAATTTCCTGCTTTAGCTCCTTGTAAGGAATTCTGCAGTAACATTAGACTTTCAGATTTAAATTGCAAGGTGACCTACTTACTATTATCATCATCATTATTATCTACATTTTATTGAATGCTTAGATCGCAAGGCATTGTTATGCATTTTAAACACTAATTTCATTTAAACACCAGTGACTCTCTGTCCGAGGCAGTATTGCTATTTTCATTTTACAGGGTGGACCCTGCAGCCCAGTGCTAAAGAACTTGCCTAGGATAACAAAGCTAGCCAGGGGCCGCCTCCAAGTCCACATTGCAAGGTAGTTAACAGGAAGCCACTGGGTTACTTTCAGTCAAGGCTTAGTCAGAAAAGGAAAAACAGGGCTCCAGCCATAGCCCCTCTGTGTCTCTTTTTCCTCTAGCCAGTCTATCCTCCCAGCAAGCAACAATTCAACTCTCAGTGTTCAGGTATTTGAAAAATGAAAGAAAGGCAAAATTATTGTCAATTGATTCTGAAGCAGAGGAATGAGTGCTTCTATATTTCCAGGACTGAGATCATTTCCCTCAACATAAACATAATAGCCATCATTATTGAGTGCTTTCACCAAGTGGATGACATGTGTGATTGCATGTAACACTCATGTCACCCTATGAGATGTCATCACCCCCATGGGAACAGGGGCATAGAAATTCTGAGTTACTTTAGTATGGTCACTTTGTGGGTAAGTGGTGGAGCCACTAACAGGATTCTAGCCCTGTTGGATCTGATTCTGAAATTTGTGCACTTAGCCTCTATACCACACTGTCTTTAGATTTTGTAAGGGATTTGTATGTCTTGTCTTCATCAGATAAGTACCTTAAATCCTCTTTTCTTTTCTTTTTTTCTATTTCCTTTCGCTTTCCTGCAGGGCCCATTTCAAAGTGGTCCACACAGCAAAGGCTGAGTGACTTCTAAGATTTTCTGCTATCCAAAGGGGGAAGAGGGAGGTACATTTATAAGCTGAATAATACCATTGGCTACATTTCTTTTGCTCTGCTGACTTTTGTGGATCAACCCTCTCCTGTGGAGCAATCTCATAAAATGTGTGATTAAGTCTTCATTGGGTGGGTAGTTTATCAGTCTGCTTTTGTATCTTCCTGATAAGTGTCAGCTGATTTACATGACTATCTCTGAGAGCAATGAGTTAACTAAGAAACCTAGAAGGTGACTTGAGTTTCTCTGGGTGGAAACACACCAGGCTATGATCCATGCCATCTTGTTTACCCTTCATTTTAAACATTCATCAGCTGAAGGGCAGTGCTCTTGCTTTATAGGGTACAAATGTTAGTATATGTCTCTGCATTCCTTGCATTTATATTGTCCTGGTTAAAAGACACAAGGCAACAAAGGAGACTGTATAAGTGTGCCTTTTTATGGCATTGAAATACATACACAGTTTTTAGTCTTTATATTATCTTTATACCGTTAATTAGTAAAATTTACTAAGGTTTTCTACATAAATCCTTTCTCTTAATCCTCAGAACACACAGGAAGTAGAGATTACTGCTAGACAATGTATAGATAAGGAAAATTAGGTTTTAGGGGTCGATAACTCACCCAAATAACAGAGCTAGTAAGTGGCAGGACTGGGATATTAACTCACGTTTTCAGCAGAAAAGTCCACTGTCCTTTCTTAGTCGAAGGTGACATCACCTTAATGTTACTTCAAACTGGTATTTACATTTTTCCTTGACTTTTAGGATCTTTTCATCTTGTTTCTCCATATTGTACTGTGTGTTTATAGATCCCTTATACATAATTGTTGACACAACACTCTGAGAGTCAAGCTAGCTAAGCCTTTCATCCATTTGGATTATCCTCTATCTTCCGTCTCAAAAACACCCTGGAGCTTATCACAGTCCTTCTTTGTGATCCATCAAAGTCTTCTAGGACTACTTGTAGGATAGTTATGTTTATAACTATCTGTGAAAAAGATTTAAACCTCTGTTGAAAGTTGTATGTTTTTAAAATGTAGTCATATGACAGAATTCTCAGGTGGATTTAACCGTGTGATAGAGATGATGGTTTTTATTTACATTTGACTCATTGAAAAATGCTATTAGACTAGTCCAACAGAAGAT
Organism: Lipotes vexillifer; assembly: GCF_000442215.2. NCBI lineage: Eukaryota > Metazoa > Chordata > Mammalia > Artiodactyla > Lipotidae > Lipotes > Lipotes vexillifer. Next base: position 25,943 of record NW_006781636.1, read on the forward strand.
GTCCTTATGCAATATGAGAGCATCTGTAATGTGCTCTCTTGAGCCCTGTGCAATAGAGAAGGAGAAAATAGATTGGCAGATGAAATTCTAAACATTGTGAAGGATCTCTTGAATCCTTCTAACTTGACCGTGTTTAAAACGTCACCATTGTAGGGACTGTGTTAACGTTGAGAAGAGCTTTGCTTAAATAATAGTCCAAATATTTCCGAAAACTTAGTAATAACTATAACACGCTTAGTAACATTTAAAAAGTTACATAAAATAAATTATGTGAGGGTTCCCATGTGTTCCTGCAATGAGATTTGATAACATGTACCAGTATCAGAATGAAAATATAGATTTCTGTTGCCTTCAATGCTTTTTGAAGCAAGATAGATAAATAATAATTAAAAAAATAATTTCTCTTGAAGTCAAACTGGCTAACATAAGCCTGATTCAGAACAGCTTTTGGCTTTTTGTAGCTCATGTGGAATGAATATTCTCTATTTGGAACTTGGCATTTGAACCAGTTGATAACAAGAAACTGTTTCATAATACTGTAAATTAAGATCACTCTATGTGATCTCAATTATTCTGAAAGGGCATCGAATTTATCAAAGTATATTTACTGTGCATCTACTATAGGCATAGATATTATGTTTTAATTGTATACAGTTTGGATACGATGTTTTAATTGCATACAGTTTGGCTGCTGCCAGGACACTCACCTTCCCATTGATTTGATAAGCTATCTTTAAACTTTCTGTAGGATCAGTGCTTAGAATGTCAGCAAATCTAACTCATTACCTGCCTGGATACATTCATCTTCCTACCGACGTAAATGCAGTGTTCTTTTAAAACCAAGTGGGGGCTTTCCATGGTTATACATAGTTTCTGACCAGAAACTGGAATACCCACTGGCTCCATTCTTTCCCAGTAATTGCATTCTAAAGCAACTCCAAACTTCTATTTATGTGTTCTCCTGATTCCCAGATCTTGACATGTTTTACCTATACTTTCTGACTCCTTTTAGTTCTGAGTTGTAGTTTCTGTGTTTCCTCTGTATTTCTTCCTATATCGCCATGCATAGAATTAAAAGGATCATTCATTTTTTGACATTTGTCAACACCTTGGCCAACTAATTGTGACCTCATACCAAGAGTTACAACTAAAGCTACCATTTATTGAGGGCTTATTATATGCCAAGCTGTATACCAGGGAATTACAAATTTAAATTAGTAGAAATATAATAGTAATTTAAATTATTAGTTGATATTTTGTTTAATAAGTATTAAATATTATTTAGTATAAATTATTATTGTTATTATAAATTATTCATGTAATCTACATAGTAACCTGGTGATGTACATACTCTTATGATTCCCATTTTACAGATGAGAAAGCAGAAACTAAAAAGATTGAGGTGACCAGTTACATCACGATCACTGTGATCTCGAGAATCTGTCTAAATTTAAGGAGCTATGTGACTAGGAATCAGTTGACTGTTACCCACAACAAAAACAGCAGGAGTTCAGGTAAGAGAGAATATTTTGACCTTGGTTTTGGAAAGCTTTTTGGAGGTGGCAGAATTAAGCTGAGTTCACAGTTCAAATTGAGTGGTGGATAAGACATAGTCCTCATTAAATTTTTGCAGATTTATTCATATAAATCCTGCACATTTCTTTTAAATTTTTATTATTATATACTTTTCAGTTATTGTGAATGATATCATTTTTTCATTATATTTTCTTCTAACTGGTAATTTCTAGTATATAGAAAATATATTGATTTGGGGATATTTATTTTATAATCTGCAACCTTGGCAAGCTCTCTTATTCTACTACTTTTGCATTTGATTTTCTCAGGTTGTCCGAGTAGGCAACAATCATATTCTCTTCAAATTAAGATATATTTGGTTCCTCTTTGCCAAAATAGATATCTCTTAAATTCCACTACAGTATTAAATAATTTTTTAAAATTTATTTATTTATTAATTTATTTATTTTTGGCTGCATTGGGTCTTCGTTGCTGTACGTGGGCTTTCTCTAGTGGTGGCAAGCAGGGGCTACTCTTCATTGTGGTGTGTGGGCTTCTCATTGTGGTGGCTTTTCTTGTTGTGGAGCATGGGCTCTAGGAGCACAGACTTCAGTCGTTGTGGCATGCAGGCTCAGTAGTTGTGACTTGTGGGCTCTAGAGTGCAGGCTCAGTAGTTGTGGTGCATGGGTTCAGTTGCTCCACAGCATGTGGGATCTTCCCAGACCAAGGACTGAACCCATGTCCCCTGTGTTGGCAGGCGGTTTCTTAACTGCTGTGCCACCAGGGAAGCCTCTAAATAATATTGGTAATAGCTAGCATCCTCATCTTACTCTGGATTTTAATAGAAATATTTTATAACTCTACTATTAAAATATAATATTGACTATTTTTGTAAGGCGAAAGTCCTTCATCAAGTGAGGGAAGCATCCACCTGGTTGTAGTTAACTAAAGGTTTTAACCAGTAACAGATGTTGATTTAATCCTTTTTTTTTGGAATTGGTTGGGTAAGATGTAGATAAGAAAGAGTTGTTTGACTTAAAAGTAGAAGAATGGCATACGCAAAGTAGTGCTGCAGTGGAAATGCACATGCATACCTAAGTGGACCAATTTTGTTGAAGAGGTGAATTTATGTTGATGAAAGATAGGAAGAGATTAGAGATACAAACCTGAGTAGAAACTTTGAATTCTAGGCTGAGGAACTGGGGCTTTACTCTGTAGAATACATTGTGAGAAGACGGTGAAGAATTTTGAAGAGAGAGATGATGTAAACAGCAGTGTTTTTTGTTTTTTGTTTTTTCTTTTGGGAAGTTCAGGCTCCCATCTTTGTTCAGAATCCACTGGCTAGGAACTTGTGTGAAGGCCATTATAAACATTAAGATATAAGATAATGGGGGCCTGACCAGGCAGCTACCCTGTCCCCGGCTGCTGGGGAAGAGTCTGACCAGGAAACAAGTCAGTTAATTCTATGGGCATGGGGTGTTATCTACCTGGTCTACAGTACCATGCAGAAATAGAAGGATGGTATCTGCTATATGGAAATGCCAATTTGAGCCATAATATGTAAAGAGAGGATTATAGGAGTAGTTTTAAATCTAAAATGAGGTCAGAGAACCAAAGAAAATAAAATCAAGGTGTAACAAGTCAGAAATAGAAAGATGAAAGGTGATAACAAGTGTGGAATCAAATTTTCTTAAACTGATGGAACAAAACTGGGATGATCTTGAACAGAATTAAATACAATTTAACTGTGGCTTAGGAGAAAGGTACAAGCTGGAGATACAGGTCTGCAAAGAGTCCGAATAACAGCAATAACTCAAATATTGAGAGTTAATGCACTTTCCAAGGGCCAGGGCCAGCTAAATGAACAATAAGCTTGAGGATGTTTTTCTCAAGAAGGTGGAGACCTGAACATTTTTGAAGATAGAGAGCCAACAAAGAAAAATGTTGAGCAAACCGGACATAAGGAATTATTGATAGAGAAAAATCTAGGGTTTGGAAATGGAGAGAGGAATATAGGACCAGGAGGCAGATGCAGAAGCTAATCTAGGAAAGAGGATGAGTGTGTAGAGTACATAGGAATGTACCCAAAGTATGTACATAGATATTCTCTGAGAGAGGAAAAGGAAAGTGGCCTCAGGCTTCTCAGTGAAATAAGAGGTGGGGTTATCTGCTGAGAAGATGGAACTAGACATAAGGATAGAAGAAAAGCATGGCAACAACTACAGTGTGGAAATTTTCAGAGAATTAATTAGGGGAATACAGAATTTCTGAACATTAATTAGGAGCAACTGTCTGAATCTATCAAGGGCTGTTGGGCTAGCAGATGAAGTTTACTCAGTGTGTGACCCTCTCTAGCTGTTTTGTGGGGCATGGGGTGATCGAGGGTTGAGGACTAGCATGGAGAATGAATGGGAAAGAAGTCCAAGGAGGCAAAGAGATCACGGGTTCATAGTGACTCCACCATCAAAGGACTGACCAAAGCATCAAGCCTAGGAAGAAATTCAACAACAGTGTAATAGATTATTATAGATTACATTTATTCAGCATTTTTTATGGCAAAGTAATAGGAGAGAAACAGACATAATGGCTAGAATCTTTAACTGTGTAGTCCCAATTTAGACACACATCAAAAAGGCTGGCCCTTGAGGTACCTAATCTCAGCAGTAGGAGTTTAGTTAACCATGGTTTGTCTTTGAGTTGACTCTCTCATGGCATTGCATATCTTTTTATCCCTGCCCAGTAAAGTGAAAGTGAAATTGAGCTAGAAATCAGTAAGTCTAGATTTTTATCCTTACCTCTACCACAGAGCTGTGTGATTTAGGCAGATTGTGTCACCTTTGTGGATCTCAATTCCTTCATCTGTTATAAAAAAGGGGATGGGGAGAGAGGGAAAGGGAGAAAGAGAGACAGACATTAAAGTCGATGTGTTTAAAAGATGTCCTCCCGGGCTTCCCTGGTGGCGCAGTGGATGAAAGTCCGCCTGCCTATGCAGGGGACACGGGTTCCGGTCCGGGAGGATCCCACATGCCGCGGAGCGGCTGGGCCCGTGAGCCGTGGCCGCTGAGCCTGCGCGTCCGGAGCCTGTGCTCCGCAACGGGAGAGGCCACAACAGTGAGAGGCCCGCGTACCGCAAAAAAAAAAAAAAGATGTCCTCCCAGTTCTAACAATCTAACCATAAACCCATGAGCATTTTCTATGGTTTAAGATCCTTTTTGAACAAGATCCTTTTCTTCCTCTTTAATTCTTCTCCATGAATATTGTCCAGCTTGTCTCCAATCATTTTCTTCTTTATTTAAAAAACTTCCTCTTCCTTCTTTCCTCCTCCTCCTCCTTCTTGAGCTTCTGTTTCAACAGCACATACTAAAAAAGATTAAGACTGTGGTTTCTCTAATTGAAATTATTTATACAACCTATTTCCATTTTTACTTCCATGGTTCCCTCTTCTTACTAGGGTATCACTTCACTATTTTAAAAAGACAGAGAAATAATTTTTATTACCATTATCATTATTACAACATTGATGCTGCTACAATACCTTGTATACGGAAATCATTCTTACCTCTAATATCTCATTTAGTTGGTTTCCTACTAGGGAGATTAGCAGAACTCTGCAGGGGCCCCCAAGTTAAGCTTTTACTTCAACAGTCACCCAGTGAATGTTGCCATTCTTCAATTAAGAGGAAAAAAAGTGAACTGATTCCAAGTTCCAATTAAGAGCAAAAGGAATACAATGCTTATGCTGCAGACGTTTATTAATTAAGGAACCAGGATTGCTTGGTCACTTTATTGTAATGCCGCAGGCAAAATATGTTATCTTCAGTGTTTTTTAAAGTTAATGGGTGACTATAGCTATGTTCCTAAACGTACCTAAATGTAAAGAGTCTCAATGCATGTACGAAGACACAGGCACAGAATTAAGTTCACCTACGAAGTTGTAAGATCTAACCCAATCAAAGCAAGATCAAGGACTTAAGTGTGTCTCTTTAATTTTATTTCTATTTATTTATTTATATCTTATATCTTCCTTCCACCACCCCCCCCAAAAAGAAACCTCAAAGTAACCTAACAAAGGTAATAAAATACAGCATGATAAGGTAAGTCTAGATGTTCATATGCTCGTACTGCAGTTATGTTACCAATGATTTTCTGACTGATGGGATAATCTTTAATTTTCCTTAAAAAGTGTTGTCTTTCTGTATTCTCTAAATTTCTCAACAAGGAACACGAAGCAACACTATAATATAAGTAATACATATAAAGGTTAAAATCAAAGAGCAGTAACTTAAAATGTAGTCAAAAGTGAAATTATTTGGGATGCGTACTTTGACATTATGTATACTTGTTAGATGCCAGCCACAAATTTAACTGTGTTTTCTGGTATCCAGTGCAAAAAAGGGAAACAACCAATTCCATAATCCAGAAGGTACATTAGGTTAAAAACCCATCTCTTTCTCAAGAGAGGCACACGTAATCCTGTTGTTGCTACATAAGAAACATCCTATGCCTGAATTACACTGTGTAATGTGAGAAACAATAACTCCAACAGCCTTCTTCTGGAAAACACAGTGATGAGTTTCATGGAGTGGTCTGTATATCCCACAATTCAGACTAGTGACAGTTTGCCAAAGAATAATTTGGTATAAAGCAGTTGTTTAGGAGGTTGGCGTGATGTCCATAATGTGTTCGATCAGATGACCTGATTCATTTCAGACTACTAGATTTTAGAGCACTAGAGGAATGGATATACTGCATATCCTTCAAGCAATCCTACCTAAATATAGTTTCTTTCATTCAAACTTTGAATAAATAAGCAATAATGAATTTGTTATTGTCCTCCCTGGCAAGCCTTAAGAAAATGATAATCTGATGAGATTAGTTAATACAGAGACATATTTTCTTTAATAAAATAAGGTAGTGGAAGGATGAATACCTTTCTGTAAGAATTTAAGGATCTTAACAAGAACAGATGCATGAATAGATGGCCACCCCATCTCTCTTCAGAGGTTGTCAGAAAGAATACCTGTGGAGAGAACCAATGGTCTGCTTACAAAAGGATCTCCCTGAAATGGGAATGTAGCTTTTTTTGAATGTGTAAAGTTAAAAACTGAGTTTAAATATGTTATTTTTTAAAGTTCAAACTTGGTACTACCTTCATCCAGCTTCCCATAATGTTAACGTATTAAATATTGTACATTTGTCAAAACTAAGAAATTAATCTTGTTACAATACTGTTACCTAAACGACAGACTTTATTTGTGTTTCACCAGTTTTTTTCTGCTAACGTCCTTTTCTATAGAAAGATTTGCTCCAGGATAACACATGCATTTAATCAGCATGTCACCTTAGTTACCTCTAGTCTGTGACAGTTTCTCAGTCTTTCTTCATTTCTTACGTATCAAGAATTTTGAAGAGCGCTGGTCAGATAATGTTGTAGAACGTCCCTCAGGTTGGGTATGTCTGGTGTTTTCTCACAATTAAAACGGGTTATGTGTTTGGGGGAAACATACAAGGAGGTGAAATGAACTTTTCATTGCCTCATATCATGTTGGGTACATTATTATCAACATGATTTATCAGCAGTAAAGTTAATCTTGATCCCTTGGTTAAGATGGTATCTGGCTTGTCTTTCCACTTTAAAGTTACTCCTTTTTCCTTTTTATACTCTATTCTTTGGGAGTGAGTCTCTCCTGGCGAGGGCAGTATCTAGAATTCTTTTTTTTTTTTTTTTTTTTTTTTTTTTAACTGCATGGTGTTTTTACACACAGTTTTTTACATGCACTCATCTTCTATTTCACTTACAACGTGTGTAAAAAGCGCATTCCATGCCAGGCCTGAAACGTTCCAAAGCTCAGTTCTGTGAGTAAATTGCAACCAAGATTTCTACAAAAAAAGACACATGCAAAAGAAGAAGAAAAATATATATTCTTTCAGAACAGGTATCGTTTGGCAATAATTCTAAGTTATATATGATGAAAATCATCCCAGACCGGGGCACGAACCCGTGTCCCCTGCATCGGCAGGCAGACTCTCAACCACTGCGCCACCAGGGAAGCCCTAGAATTCTTATCTAAGGAAGATTTGCCCCTTTTATCCCATTTGTTTCTTACCCAGTCATTTACTTACATTAGTATGGACACATGGATATATATGCAATACGTTTGTTTTTAATCCAGGGCTATAGTTCATTATTTTGTTGCTCAAAGAGTTCTAGTTTTGGTCGTTGGGAGCTCTGTCAGTTTGTTCCTGTGTCCTTTTGACATGAATCCTTTTTTCCTGTTTCTTTTTCTTTCATTTTTAAAGCAGTTTCTTTCTTGCACTGCAAGATGCTCCAGGCTCATCTTTTTCTCTGCCCCAGCCTAGGAATTAGCCACATCTCCAAGGAACCCTGTTAACTAACTAATTTTTTATTCATGCACTCAGAATCTTAAAATGCAGTTTATTTTTACTTAAGTGTCTGAGATTGATGCAAATTTGCAGATGGTCCATCTTACGCATATGGAACTCCCCTTGCTCTTTTAACTTTATAGTGTCAGAAATTGTACATGCAATTGAAAAACTTACCAGTTATCCGAAAGCTTATTGTGTGGTTTAAGCCAGATGAATGCCATCTATACAAGGACTGAAATGGTGACTGTTATTCTTGTTCAGTCAGATCTTGGGTGACCAGGAATGATTTAGTTAAATTCTTCTCTAAGAAATAGTGCAATAGCAATTTATACTTTTGAATCTAGTGGAGGAGATTAGTGTAAATTTCTTAGCTTGCACTTTCTAAACATTTCCTAGTTTAGCCATCCTGAAATACGTTACCAACGTTGTTGAGCTCTGGACAGCTGGTCAGAGTTAAATGCAAGTGATTTTCCCCCATGAACCATATGTTCTGGGAATCACTCTGCTGATAGATTTATAACCCTTTGCAGTGATCAGGAGGAAAGTAGGTGTGTCCCTAAAATATACTACACACAACCTAGGCACAACCAGGGCGAGCAACGATTTGTTGCCACTTCTCTGGTCTTACAAATACAAAACGGACAGAAGGTAGATTGTCAATGTGGAAAAAGACAGATTATAGTGTTTTTTCCAGGAGACCACATATTTCCTAAAGTGTTCTTTTGTTTAATCCATATCTTCCCTCAAAATATTATTGCAACCTTCCTAGATAAGTTGAATTTGCTTCTCTAACTCCCACATCAAAATATCTCACAGGGCAACATCCTAATATTGAAAACTTAAGAATAAAAATCTTTTTCTTAATAACCTTGTAGTCTCCATGATGAAGTGGTTATTGGATTTTTTTAGTGCTCCTGTATGTTGTCTTTAATGATAAGTTTCTTTGGTAATGGTCAAAAATCAGTAGCTTCATTGTCATGTATCTTAATTTTAATGGCCGGTATACTACTAGGAGACATAAACTAGACATTTATAACAGTAAAAATATGTTGGGGAAGGAGCTAATTCATGCTTATGTTTGAACATGGGGAACTAGTCTGGGCTTAAGAAAACTAACTCATCGAAATATTTGTTTCAGCAATTCTGCTTTTGCATTATTAAAAGAAAGTTCTGATAATTTCATTTCCTGTGTAGTCTAAATGGGCCACACTGGTCAAGTTTGCATTCTGTCAAATCATTAATGATGTCTATAGCTCCATGGAAACAAGCAAAGCACAGAAAGCAAGGAAAGGTAGGACACAATAATAATGATAACTATATCACCAGGTTTTATACCATCACAGAATACCTTCTTATGCTCCATCTCTCTTTTTCCTTTTTAACATCTTCCTTGGAGTATAATTGCTTTACAAAGTTGTGTTAGTTTCTGCTGTATAACAAAGTGAATCAGCTATACGTATACATATATCCCCATATCCCTCCCTCTTGCGTCTCCCTCCCACCCTCCCTATCCCACCCTACTAGGTGGTCACAAAGCACCGCGCTGATCGCCCTGTGCTATGTGGCTGCTTCCCAGTAGCTATCTATTTTACATTTGGTAGTGTATATATGTCCGTGCCACTCTCTCACTCTGTCCCAGCTTACCCTTCCCCCTCCCCATGTCCTCAAGTTCATTCTCTATGTCTTTATTCCTGTCCTGACCCTAGGTTCTTCAGAACCTTTTTTTTTTCTTTACCTTCCATATATATTTTTTAGCGTACGGTATTTGTTTTTCTCTTTCTGACTTACTTCACTCTGTATGACAGACTCTAGGTCCATCCACCTCACTACAAATATCTCAATTTCATTTCTTTTTATAGCTGAGAAATATTCCATTGTATATGTGTGCCCCATCTTCTTTATCCTTTCATCTGCCGATGGACACTTAGGTTGCTTCCATGTCCTGGCTGTTGTAAATAGAGCTGCAGTGAACATTGGGGTACATGTGTCTTTTTGAATCATGGTTTTCTCAGGGTATATACCCAGGAGTGGGATTGCTGGGTCATATGGTAGTTCTATTTTAAGTTTTTTAAGGAACCCCCATACTGTTCTCCATAGTGGCTGTATCAATTTACATTCCCACCAACAGTGCAAGAGTGTTCCCTTTTCTCCACACCCTCTCCAGCATTTATTGTTTCTAGATTTTTTGATGATGGCCATTCTGACTGGTGTGAGGTGATACCTCAGTGTAGTTTTGATTTGCATTTCTCTAATGATTAGTGATGTTGACCATTCTCCCATGTGTTTGTTGGCAATCTGTATATCTTCTTTGGAGAAATGTCTGTTTAGGTCGTCTGCCCATTTTTGGATTGGGTTGTTTGGTTTTTTGATATTGAGCTGCATGAGCTGCTTTTAAATTTTGGAGGTTAATCCTTTGTCAGCTGCTTCATTTGCAAATATTTTCTCCCATTCTGAGGGTTATCTTTTGGTCTTGTTTATGGTTTCCTTTGCTGTGCAAAAGCTTTGAAGTTTCATTAGGTCCCATTTGTTTATTTTTGTTTTTATTTCCATTACTCTAGGAGGTGGGTCAAAAAGGATCTTGCTGTGATTTATGTCATGGAGTGTTCTTCCTATGTTTTCCTCTAAGAGTTTGATAGTGTCTGGCCTGACATTTAGGTCTTTAATCCATTTTGAGTTTATTTTTGTGTATGGTGTTAGGAAGTGTTCTAATTTCATTCTTTTACATGTAGCTGTCCAGTTTTCCCACTTACTGAAGAGGCTGTCTTTTCTCCATGGTATATTCTTGCCTCCTTTATCAAAGATAAGGTGACCATATGTGCGTGGGTTTATCTCTGCGCTTTGTATCCTGTTCCATTGATCTATCTTTCTGTTTTTGTGCCAGTACCATACTGTCTTGATTACTGTAGGTTTGTAGTATAGTCGGAAGTCAGGGAGCCTCGTTCCTCCAGCTCCATTTTTCGTTCTCAAGATTGCTTTGGCTATTTGGGGTATTTTGAGTTTCCATAAAAATTGTGAAATTTTTTGTCCTAGTTCTGTGAAAATGCCAGTGGTAGTTTGATAGGGATTGCATTGGATCTGTAGATTGCTTTGGGTATTATGGTCATTTTCACAATGTTGATTCTTCCAATCGAAGAACATGGTGTATCTCTCCATCTCTTTGTATCATCTTTAATTTCTTTCATCAGTGTCTTATAATTTTCTGCATACAGGTCTTTTGTCTCCTTAGGTAGGTTTATTCCTAGGTATTTTACTCTTTTTGTTGCCATAGTAAATGGGACTGTTTCCTTAATTTCTATTTCAGATTTTTCATCATTAATGTATAGGAATGCCAGAGATTTCTGTGCATTAATCTTGTATCCTGCTACTTTACCAAATTCATTGATGAGCTCTAGTCATTATCTGGAAGCATCTTTAGGATTCTCTACATATAGTATCATGTCATCTGCAAACAGTTACAGCTTTACTTCTTCTTTTCCAATTTTGATTCCTTTATTTCCTTTTCTTCTCTGATTGCTGTGGCTAAAACTTCCAAAACTATGTCGAATAATAGTGGTGAGAGTGGGCAACCTTGTCTTATTCCTGATCTTAGTGGAAATGGTTTCAGTTTTTCACCATTGAGAATGATGTTGGCTGTGGGTTTGTCATATATGGCCTTTATTATGTTGAGGTAAGTTCCTTCTATGCCTAATTTCTGGAGGGGTTTTATCATAAATAGGTGTTGAATTTTTTCTGCATCTATTGAGGTGATCATATGGTTTTTATTGTTCAGTTTGTTAATATGGTGTATCACATTGATTGATTTGTGTATATTGAAGTTTCCTTGCATTCCTGGGATAAACCCCACTTTGTCATAGTGTATGATCCTTTTAACATGCTGTTGGATTCTGTTTACTAGTATTTTGTTGAGGACTGTTGCATCTATTTTCATCAGTGATATTGGCCTGTAGTTTTCTTTCTTTGTGACATCTTTGTCTGGTTTTGGTATCAGGGTGATGGTGGCCTCGTAGAATGAGTTTGGGAGTGTTCCTCCCTCTCCTATATTTTGGAAGAGTTTGAGAAAGATAGATGTTAGCTCTTCTCTAAATGTTTGATAGAATTCACCTGTGAAGCTATTTGGTCCTGGAGTGTTGTTTGTTGGGAGATTTTTAATCACAGTTTCAATTTCAGTGCTTATGACTGGTCTGTTTATATTTTGTATTTCTTCCTGGTTCAGTCTCGGCAGGTTGTGCATTTCTAAGAATTTGTCCATTTCTTCCAGGTTGTCCATTTTATTGGCATAGAGTTGCTTGTAGTAATCTCTCATGATCCTCTGTATTTCTGCAGTGTCAGCTGTCACTTCTCCTTTTTCATTTCTAATTCTGTTGATTTGAGTCTTTTCCCTTTTTTTCTTGGTGAGTCTGGCTAATGGTTTATCGATTTTGTTTATCTTCTCAAAGAACCAGCTTTTAGTTTTATTGATCTTTGCTATAGTTTCCTTCATTTCTTTTTCATTTATTTCTGATCCGATCTTTATGATTTCTTTCCTTCTGCTAACTTTGGTGTTTTTTTTTTTCTTCTTGCTCTAATTGCTTTAGGTGTAAGTTTAGGTTGTTTATTTGGGGTTTTTCTTGTGTCTTGAAGCAGGATTGTATTGTTCTAAACTTCCCTCTTAGAGCTGCTTTTGCTGCATATCATAGGTTTGGGTCATTGTGTTTTCACTGTCATTTGTTTCTATGTATTTTTTGATTTCCTCTTTGATTTCTTCAGTGAACTCTTGGTTATTTAGTACTGTATTGTTAGCCTCCATGTGCTTGTATTTTTTTTTTTTGCGGTACGTGGGCCTCTCACTGTTGTGGCCTCTCCCATTGTGGGGCACAGACGCGCCGGCTCAGCGGCCATGGCTCATGGGCCTAGCTGCTCCGTGGCATGTGGGATCTTCCCAGACTGGGGCACGAACCCGCGTCCCCTGCATCGGCAGGCGGACTCTCAACCACTGCACCACCAGGGAAGCCCGTGCTTGTATTTTTTACAGTTTTTTTCCTGTAACTGATAGCTAGTCTCATAGCAGTGTGGTTGGAAAGGATACTTGATACGATTTCAGTTTTCTTAAATTTACCAAGGCTTGATTTGTGACCCAAGATATGATCTATCCTGGTAATGTTCCATGAGCACTTGAGAAGAAAGTGTATTCTGTTGTTTTTGGATGGAATGTCCTATAAATATCAGTTAATTCCATCTTGTTTAATGTGTCATTTAAAGCTTCTGTTTCCTTATTTATTTTCATTTTGGATGATCTGTCCATTGGTGAAAGTGGGGTGTTAAAGTCCCCTACTATGAATGTGTTACTGTTGATTTCCCCTTTTATGGCTGTTAGTATTTGCCTTATGTATTGAGGTGCTCCTATGTTGGGTGCATAAATATTTACAATTGTTATATCTTCTTCTTGGATCATTCCCTTGATCATTATGTAGTGTCCTTCTTTGTCTCTTGTAATAGTCTTTATTTTAAAGTCTATTTTCTGTGACATGAGAATTGTTACTCAGCTTTCTTTTGATTTCCATTTGCATGGAATATCTTCTTCCATCCCCTCACATTCAGTCTGTATGTGTCCCTAGGTCTGAAATGGGTTTCTTGTGGACAGCATATATACGTGTATTGTTTCTGTATCCATTCAGCTAGTCTTTGTTGTTTGGTTTGAGCATGTAATCCATTTGCATTTAAGGTAATTATCGATATGTATGTTCTATTAACCATTTTCTAAATTGTTTTGGGTTTGTTATTTCCTTCTCTTGTGTTTCCTGCCTAGAGAAGTTCCTTTAGCATTTTTGTAAAGCTGGTTTGGTGGTGCTGAATTCTCTTAGCTTTTGTTTGTCTGTAAAGGTTTTAATTTCTCTGTTGAATCTGACTGAGATCCTTGTTGGGTAGAGTAATCTTGGTTGTAGGTTTTTCCCTTTCATCACTTTAAATATATCCTGGCTCCATCTCTTTTGATAACGCCTACTCACTTTTGCCTGGACAATGACTTGGGCAGAGCTTCCTGGGTGTCATTTCAAACATCTAACTGCTTTCACTGAGAGCAGGACCAGAGCACCATGTAAGGATGAATCTCCAGGTCTTCTTTACACATCCAAGCAGCCTGAGGATTTCCAGGGAATACAGCACTCCCTTGACCCAGATCTCTATAAAGTGTGTTTAGTCAGAGAAACCAGCAAATAAAGTGTGCATGAATACTGTGGGGGATTACTAGGATGGCAGCACCTGCACTGAAGAACTGAAAAATAAGATGACCCAAACATAAGGATACAAAGAGTCATAGTTGCTGTTATTGTTTCCAGTTTTATCAATTAAGAGGATAGCCCAAGGAGAGAGACTTTAGCTAGAATAGGCAAAGTGCTGTGGTGACAGAGATCTCAGGAAGTAGCCTAAGCTCCCCCATCCCAACAGTATCAACTTCCCAAGATACACCTAGTATGACGGAAGTATCGGTTTTCAAAGTGAGAAGGAGCCTTAGAGATTTCCCCCATTTTAAAATTTTGAAACAAGTCTGAGAGTTACGTAAGCTTGTCCAACCTCATTCAGGCAGATGGTCTCTCCTACATTTAAAGACTCCCCAGAAAGATACGGAACTCTTTCCTCTGTAACCCCTTCCAGAGTTTGTCTTTGTAATTATCACAGTATTTCCCCTAGTGTGCAGCTGGAATCACTCAGGCTGTGGTTTATGCCCTTTCCCTTGAGACATAGGATAAAACAAAATACATACATTCTTGTTTGTGCATTGTTCTATTTTACTGGAAAAGTCTTCAATTTAAGGAGATCGGATTTGGGAGAATTTATTTTTAGAACTGACCAAAAAAATATCTTCTGATTTATACCCCATTAACTCTACTTTTTCATGAAAGTCCTTTTTCTACTACTTTGCTGAAGCTGAAGCATTGCTTTTCACAAACAGACTCTTCTCCTAAAATAATATCTTTGTCTTTAAATACTAAACATTAGTAACTATTTGCACAGACTTTTGATTGTCAAAACTATATGAAAAGTATCAAAAAAGACCTAATTTTTAGGTACTTCCCTGGTGGCACAGTGGTTAAGAATCCGCCTGCCAATCAAACCAGGGTTTGATCCCTGGTCCGGGAAGATCCCGCATGCCACGGAGCAACTAAGCCCGTGCGCCACAACTACTGAGCCTGTGCTCTAGAGCCCGCGAGCCACAGCTACTGAAGCCCACCCGCCTAGAGCCTGTGCTCCACAGCAAGAGAAGCCACAGCAATGAGAAGCGCATGCACCACAATGAAGAGTAGTCCCCACTCACCACAACTAGAGAAAGTCCACATGTAGCATGAAGACCCAATGCAGCCAAAAATAAATAAATAAAAAATAAAATAAATTTATTTTTTAAAAAATCTAATTTCTAAAATGTCTCATAAATTTACTGATTATCATTCTGCAGCTTGACAACATTAACTTTATAGAACAATGGAAATTAAGACCCTACAGTGGGAAGTCACCGTTGGAAAGTTCTCCTTGAAACCACATCAGCACAGGGAATGCTTGGCAAAAGTTTATCTGTGGATAACAATAGAACACAATTGTTCTATATTGTGTTATGCAAAGCTGTGGTTACCTAAGTTAAATTCCCCTTTTGAGGAACATGTAAGCTAATGGATGCAGGTATTGGTTTATACGTTAGACCGTATGTTTTTAGAATGGAAATAAAGAGATTTTTTTTTCCCTCTGGAGATAATCTGCCAAGTTATAAAATATGTTTTGAAAAATATATATTTGTTAAGCATTAACACATGCAATACAGAGGACCTGCCTAGTGCACCTACACACAGTAGGCATCCAAAGAAGGTGTGCTACTCAAGTTGACTTGTAGTAAGGGGAATCAAACAGCTTCCAGTTACCAAATTATCGAGGTATCCAAAAGTGGCCACTTAACCCCTTGGGTGCCTTTTTTTTTTTTTTTTTTTAATATATGATCCAACTTTTTAAATTTTTAAAATTTATTTATTTTATTTATTTATTTATTTATTTATTTATGGCTGTGTTGGGTCTTCGTTTCTGTGCGAGGGCTTCCTCTAGTTGCGGTGAGTGGGGGCCACTCTTCATCACAGTGCACGGATCTCTCACTGTCGCAGCCTCTCTTGTTGCGGAGCACAAGCTCGAGACGTGCAGGCTCAGTAGTTTTGGCTCACGGGCCTAGTTGCTCCGCAGCATGTGGGATCTTCCCAGACCAGGGCTCGAACCTGTGTCCCCTGCATTGGCAGGCAGATTCTCAACCACTGCGCCACCAGGGAAGCCCCTTGGGTGCCTTTTTTATCCAAATTCACAACTCTTGAGAACAGAATCTTGTTGGCTAAAAGAATGATTTTGGAGCCTTGTGGGTATTCTGTCTTTGTCATTTTCCTTCTATAGTAAAAGCTCATTATCTGGCATTATGCAGCCCATGCTAATCTGGTGCTCAAGATTATGTGTTGAGCCTTTTTGACAACTTGGATGAGTGGAGCTTCCCTAGGTGTGGCCATGGTTTATACTGCTGGAGGCGAAGTCCTTGCATGACATCCAGTTCAATCATCTTTTTTCTCAGATAGGAAATTCAGGCAGATTGAGGTACTTGCTCAGGACACCTAGCCTGTTAATGGCAGAGCTTCAAAGAAAGCCCAGGTATCCTGATTCTCACCTTAGTGCTATCTGACCACAGTTCACAAAACTACCCCTTGAGCCCCTAAATGGGAAGTGGGGGAACTTCTACTTCAAAGTCATGATGGCACCATGTAACACTCAATGTGTTGTAACCCCAAACACTGAAGGGGGTGTGGAGTAGGACCTGGGTCTCACAATGAATGAGTGCAAAGCACTAGGGAGGGCTGCCCGGGAGATCCCATGGACCTGGGGGTGAGAGAAAAATAGGAAAACCCCTGGGGTTGTAGGGAACATTCGACCTAATTTTGTTTTTTTGGTCTCATCCTTTTATATTAAAAGTCAACCAATCCTCAAGTAAGGCCTTCAAGGTTTAAATTTCAGTGCCTTAAATAACAACAACAACAAAAACCTATCACTTATGCGTCAGAAACTGCTAAATACTTTAACTGCCTTATTCAATTTAATCACCACAAAATTTCTGTGCAGAAGGTATGATCTATGCTGTCATCCTCAGACTGCACCTCCATCCTTCCATCCTGGAATTTGCCTTTCCAGAACTTCATCTCCAGATTCTGCCTGTTTATCCAGCAACTGGACTAGGTTTGGCTCTTCAGTCTGGCTACATTCACTATGGATAGTCAGACTGAGGACAAATCTCTCCAATTCTGTATCCCACTCAAGCTCCAGAAATCCTTCGCAGTCTGGCCTCTAGACCAGATGGAAGGTTGCAGATACATCTTGGAGATCATAGCTGCCAGCCCTTGGAACTAGAGCATCCAATGTGAAGCTCCTTCTCCCTTAAAACTGGGAAAACCCATTTACTCCCTGGCCCCTTCTTATCCTTCATATGAGTGTGATTTAATGTTGAGTTTTTTTTAACTAAGAAATTCCATGTCAACTCAGGGTTAGTGATGTGATGTGATAGTACAAGTTCACTAGCCTAGCACTGTCATCTTGGATTTGAGTTCCCTTTGAGTCCCAAACTAGATTTTGAACCACAGTTCAAATACTCCATGCAAATTTACTCCTCTGTGGCTTTGCACCTGCTGTTTTCTCCATTTAGGACACTTTTCTTTGGTCATCTATCTGGAAGTGATGCGCTCATCTTTCAAGGCGCAGCTCAAACATCCACTCTGTTAAGATTTCTTTGATCCTTTCCTTCCTTTCCCACTACTGGGAGGTTGTATTTATTGAGGGAGAAAAGAAATTGTGAAAACGTAGAGGTCTAAAGTTTTCAGGAACCTTAGAGATCAGTTAAAGTTCTAATTTTACAGGGTAAATGATCCAAGAAATACAGGAGGGCTAAAATGACCTATGAATGAAGACTTTTTGGTGCAGAACAGAAAGTATGATTCAGATTTCCTTCTAATCTGAAGCTGTCTTCATCACAGTAGGTTGGGGCTATATTAAATTGTGAATGTAACATTCTATTCAAAGCAGATACATTTGGTTGGCTGCCTCAACACCCTTCTGTGATTGTAGTGCATAGAGCAGTATCAACTCTTAAAAATGAGGTTGAGGTGAACATTTCTCTTTGCATTTCTGAACTGAGGTACATTAATGGAGCAGCCTGAATGTTAGATTAATATCATCAGGAAGGGGCAGCTCAGGAATATGTGCAACTTTGAAGAATCAGGGAAAAGAAACAAGGACCAATGAGGACAGGAATCACTGAATAAGAAGGACAATGACAAATTGATCTTATGAATGCACACATAAATAAAGTGTTTCTTGCATACCAGTTCTTCCAAGGTTGATGGTTAAATGTCTACCTGTTGGTAGAAAAATATCCACTAGACAGTAAAGTGACCAATAATGCTTGAGAAAATGAAAAGCTATTAAAAAGGAATAATAGTATCAAACAAGCAGTGAGAGGTTCAGAGAACCTCATCAACAGAGGGAAAGCAAGCCACTTGCTAAAGATAACACATTCTTGTATCCAGAGGGGGGGAAAAATTGAGAACAAATTCTTTAATAATTGAATTTATGGTAATGGAATGTAAGCACATCAGCCCACCAGGACAAAGTACTCAACAAATAGAGTAGGGCAAAGATAACTTTGCCCCTCAGAAATACATTTTTAAACTTTAGGTAGCAGGAATTGAGAGATTTCTTGATGAAAATGCCTCAAGTCCTGCTATTCCATTAGCCTTTATGGTTGGGAATGGGAGGATTCACAAAAAGCACCCCGAGATCGAAGCAGAAGGTGAATGCCCTGGGTCTGATAGAGTGTCAGACACATGAGGAGAAGCAAAGGCAAGGTTTCTGTAAATGCCAAGTGCCTGTTCCCCTGGGTAAATGGGAGGACAGCTGTTGCATTGCTCCCTGACGGGGTTAATCTTGACAAGTTTTTTTTGCAGTTCTTTCATCTTTATGATACCACAGGATAAAAATAGTAATGTCTGTTAGGGCTTCATAGTTTTTTGAATGCTTCAAATTACATGATTTTTAATAGCCTATGCTCACAATCATCCTGTGAGTTAATGCATTTGTATTGTCTGAGCTGTTTGCTGGCAACTCACAGTCCCTTCCACTTTGTCCCCAGCAGTTACCCACTTCCAAGTGATCCTGAGCCTGTTCTCTCCCACAACCCCTGTTAAGGCCTGACTTGGTCTCCAACCCTTGTCTCTGACTCCCCATTTGCTTGCCTGCCTCTTTCTTTGAACTTTTTAAAATGCTCATGGGTGCACAGCCAGACTCCAGTCCCTCCAGATGTTGAAGTCACTCATTCAGTAGCTTTTCACCACCAGCCCCTCCCCCAACCCCCATCCCCCACCCAGGTAATTCTCTCCTTAACTTATCAAGTTGGCGGGAAATAAACCCTGCTGCATCCCTAATTGCCCAGTATTCTAGCTGTGCCCATTTTTAGGCAATGGAATTGAAGTTGAGAGAAGTTAACATTGGCCAAGATCATATCCCTCACAAATGCCTGAGTTACAACCCAAATTCAAGCTACCTCTAATCATCAATAGATTATACATTAACCGTCCATATTTTACTCCCCCATCACACATCACTTAATAGCAAATGCTATTTAAATGTAAATTAACAGTTCTCTAAGGATTTTAAGACTGGAGCTGCCTCCTACTTGTTAAATGTGCAGGTTTAGAGGCAGTGCCATGGGCTCGGTTGCTTTGGCTTGGTGTAAGTAATATAAAGATCCACATAGAATTATATAGTAAAACTATAACTACAGTTAGGGATGTGTGTGTGCTCATATGTGTGCATATACATGTAACTTGGAGGGGAAGTTGGGAAGGAATAATCGGTGATGAAGTTAAGAAATTGTTCAAAGATGTTGTCATGGGGGGTCTGTATTCCATGTTAAATTTTGCCTTCAAGGAATTTAGATTTTGCCTGGAAGATCTGAATGAGCCTCACAATGATTTTAAGCAAGAGAGTAAAAGAATCACATTTATATTGTTCATATTACATTTTATGGCTTCACCTTTCTGTGTACCACATATATACTCCCAGCAGACTTAACAGACATGGACAAAAAAGAGGTCAAAGTCCTATGGAGCTTCTCAAGCCATAAGCAAAGCCAAAGGATCATCTTTCATCAAGCAAATTAATTCCAGCATCTATGTTTATATCTTCTTGATAATTTGTAAATTTCATACAAGACAAAGATTAAATTAAATTATATGCAGAAAAGATATTTTAAATCAGATATCAGCTCCAGGATTATTGAACCATTTTCCAACTCATTTTAGAATATAATTCAAGAAAACATATTCTGTGTTGTACACCATTTAATTTCCATTAACAATAGTACCCTTTTGGAGATGTCCTTGGCTGACCTAGTATTGTCTCCCAGAAGTAGAAGATAAATAACAAGTTGATTGTTCATCGTAGTATTGCTTTTGTCTAGAAACATATCCCATTGCTGTCAGAGGTTTAAATAAAATGTTAAAAGTCCTGAGTTGCAGTTTTCTCACATGAATATATATAATAAATCATCCTCAAAGCCTGACTGTATAAACAAATAATTTCTGTTCTAAAAAGGGCTTGCTCTGAGGCCCAGAGAATCAAAGCAACTTTCAGAGAAAATAAAATAATATTGTCAGCCTTTATAAATTATCCCTTGGATTGTAATAATAAAATAGCAATGCTTAGACCCAGATAGTGGCATTCGCTGTGGTCTATACTTCTACCTACAAGTACCGGGGTGTTCCATAAGGCAAATAATCAGCATCCCAGGCAACCAATCCCTGAGAAGTACAAGATGAGTAATTCCTAGTAGCTATCCAGGCTTACAAACATAGACAATTGGCCCTAGCACAGAGGGGCTGCAAAAGACCTTTATTAATAAGGAATAAAGCAGGAAGCCGCCATTGGATACATTTCAAGAGCTGTAACTTCATAAGAAACTTAAAACAGAGTTTGATCATTGTGCTAGAAACTGAACCAAAGGTCTAAGTCAGAACAACTAATGCCAGGAGATGGAGGATTTAGAGGACTTAACACTGAAAACACTTGTCTCTCATTTACTGCAGCTCCCATGTTACTGTGCAGTTTGAATAGTATCATGTTGAAGATCTGCCCACATCTTGTGCATGTCCCAAACAAGCTGTTAATGGGGTAACCCTTAAAACTGATATATTTTTTTAAAAAAAATCATGGTTCACACAAGATTGTAAAGCAACTATACTCGGATAAAAATTAATTTTAAAAAATCATGGTTCAACATGTATTTGTAGGAATGACTCAGGTGTATAAAGGAAAAGGGATCCGTTGGCAGCCCCAATTCCATACTCCACTTGGCAAGGCAGAAGGCTAGAATTAACTTGCTTGATCCTCCTTAGAACGCAGTTTAGGTACCATCTGTTGATACATATCCCTTGAGGGTTTACTCCTTCACCCTAAGTGGCTTACCAACATGTTCATTCCAAACACATACAGACCCACTCACCATCTCTTCCCACCCAGTAGTTCTGGTAAATAAACTTTTCTCCCTCCTTTTACATTCTATGTAACATTTTAACACTCCAGTCAACTGCCTAGTTGACCTGGCTTTGGTCACATTTGGATGCCGTCCATTTGAAGAGCAACCACGCACAGTCAATGCAGTTTATTGCTTTGTAGCATATGTATAAGTTTATCAAGCTTATTCAAATACATTTCTTCATGTACACACCCTTCTGAGCAAAAGAGAGAGAGTAAATGGCACACCCAAATTCATACAGATCGTAAATGGCAGTGCAAGAAACTCAAATTCATGTCCTCTGACTCTAAATTTCTTACTCTCTCCATTAAATCATGCTTCTAAATTGGGCCATAGAGCACATCTCTGTGCCTAGTAGTCATTGCAAAAGAAAAAATATAATAGCCCTTGACTTAGGTAGTTATGGTATAAGTGAAGAAGGACTTACAATCTAGGTCAATATGTATTGGCATCTTTGATGATATTACAGAATGTGTATGATGGTAAAAACAGACTTTTTGATATTGTCATCATGTCTCTGAGAAGCAAAGATACTGAGAGGTAAAGTAAATAATCCGTGAAGTAAACTGCATAGTTTAGGGTCTCCGTTAACCCCTGTGTGTCTATTGACAATAGTGGAAATTTTATAATTAACTGACTGTTTACTGATATGAACAAGCTGAATGTTTTACCATATATGTTGTAAACAATTTGGTAGAATGAACTAAAGGAAACTTTTTTTTTAACATCTTTATTGGAGTGCAATTGCTTTACAATGCTGTGTTAGTTTCTGCTTTATAACAAAGTGAATCAGTTATACATATACATATGTTCCCATATCTCTTCCCTCTTGCGTCTCCCTCCCTCCCACCCTCCCTATCCCACCCCTCTAGGTGGTCACAAAGCACCGAGCTGATCTCCCTGTGCTATGCGGCTGCTTCCCACTAGCTATCTATTTTCCGTTTGGTAGTGTATATATGTCCATGCCACTCTCTCATTTTGTCACAGCTTACCCTTCCCCCTCCCCATATCCTCAGGTCCATTCTCTAGTGGGTCTGTGTCTTTATTCCCGACTTACCCCTAGGTTCTTCATGACCTTTTTTTCCCTTAGATTCCAAATATATGTGTTAGCATACGGTATTTGTTTTTCTCTTTCTGACTTACTTGACTCTGTGTGACAGACTTTAGGTCCATCCACCTCACTACAAATATCTCAATTTCTTTTTTTTAATGGCTGAGTAATATTCCATTGTATATATGTGCCACATCTTTATCCATTCATCCGATGATGGACACTTAGGTTGCTTCCATGTCCTGGCTATTGTAAATAGAGCTGCAATTAATATTTTGGTACATGACTCTTTTTGAACTATGGTTTTCTCAGGGTATATACCCAGTAGTGGGATTGCTAGGTCGTATGGTAGTTCTATTTGTAGTTTTCTAAGGAACCTCCATACTGTTCTCCATAGTGGCTGTATCAATTTACATTCCCACCAACAGTGCAAGAGTGTTCCCTTTTCTCCACACCCTCTCCAGCATTTATTGTTTCTAGATTTTTTTGATGATGGCCATTCTGACTGGTGTGAGATGATATTTCATTGTAGTTTTGATTTGCATTTCTCTAATGATTAATGATGTCGAGCATTCTTTCATGTGTGTGTTGGCAATCTGTATATCTTCCTTGGAGAAATGTTTATTTACGTCTTCTGCCCATTTTTGGATTGGGTTGTTTGTTTTTTTGATATTGAGCTACATGAGCTGCTTGTAAATTTTGGAGATTAATCCCTTGTCAGTTGCTTCATTTGCAAATATTTTCTCCCATTCTGGGGGTTGTCTTTTTGTCTTATTTAAGGTTTCCTTTGCTGTGCAAAAGCTTTGAAGTTTCATTAGGTCCCATTTGTTTATTTTTATTTTTACTTCCATTACTCTAGGAGGTGGGTCAAAAAGGATCTTGCTGTGATTTATGTTATAGAGTGTTCTGCCTACGTCCTCCTCTAAGAGTTTGATAGTGTCTGCCTTACATTTAGGTCTTTAATCCATTTTGAGCTTAGTTTTGTGTATGGTGTTAGGGAGTGTTCTAATTTCATACTTTTATATGTAGCTGTCCAGTTTTCCCAGCAATACTTATTGAAGAGGCTGTCTTTTCTCCATTGTATATTCTTGCCACCTTTATCAAAGATAAGGTGACCATATCTGCGAGGGTTTATCTCTGGGCTTTGTATCCTGTTCCATTGATCTATCTTTCTGTTTTTGTGCCAGTACCATACTGTCTTGATTACTGTAGCTTTGTAGTATAGTCTGAAGTCAGGGAGCCTGATTCCTCCAGCTCCATTTTTTGTTCTCAAGATTGCTTTGGCTATTCGGGGTCTTTTGTGTTTCCATACAAATTGTGAAATTTTTTGTTCTAGTTCTGTGAAAAATGCCAGTGGTAGTTTGATAGGGATTGCATTGAATCTATAGATTGCTTTGGGTAGTAGAGTCATTTTCACAATGTTGATTCTTCCAATCCAAGAACATGGTATATCTCTCCATCTGTTTGTATCATCTTTAATTTCTTTCATCAGTGTCTTATAATTTTCTGCATACAGGTCTTTTGTCTCCTTAGGTAGGTTTATTCCTAGATATTTTATTCTTTTTGTTGCAATGGTAAATGGGAGTGTTTTCTTGATTTCACTTTCAGATTTTTCATCATTAGTATATAGGAATGCCAGAGATTTCTGTGCATTAATTTTGTATCCTGCTACTTTACCAAATTCATTGATTAGCTCTAGTAGTTTTCTGGTAGCATCTTTAGGATTCTCTATGTATAGTATCATGTCATCTGCAAACAGTGACAGCTTTACTTCTTCTTTTCCGATTTGGATTCCTTTTATTTCCTTTTCTTCTCTGATTGCTGTGGCTAAAACTTCCAAAACTATGTTGAATAAGAGTGGTGAGAGTGGGCAACCTTGTCTTGTTCCTGATCTTAGTGGAAATGGTTTCAGTTTTTCACCATTAAGGATGATGTTGGCTCTGGGTTTGTCATATATGGCTTTTATTATGTTGAGGTAAGTTCCCTTTATGCCTGTTTTCTGTAGGGTGTTTATCATAAATGGGTGTTGAATTTTGTCAAAAGTTTTCTCTGCATCTATTGAGATGATCATATGTTTTTTCTCCTTCAATTTGTTAATATATGGTGTATTATGTTGATCGATTTGCGTATATTGAAGAATCCTTGCATCCCTGGAATACACCCCACTTGATCATGGTGTATGATCCTTTTAATGTGCTATTGGATTCTGTTTGCTAGTAATTTGTTGAGGACTTTTGCATGTATGTTCATCAGTGATATAGGCCTGTAGTTTTCTTTCTTTGTGACATCCTTGTCTGGTTTTTGTATCAGGGTGATGGTGGCCTCTTAGAATGATTTTGGGAGTGTTCCTCCCTCTGCTATATTTTGGAAGACTTTGAGAAGGATAAGTGTCAGCTCTTCTCTAAATGTTTGATAGAATTTGCCTGTGAAGCCATCTGGTCCTGGGCTTTTGTTTGTTGGAAATTTTTAATCACAGTTTCAATTTCAGTGTTTGTGATTGGTCTGTTCATATTTTCTATTTCTTCTGATTCAGTCTTGGCAGGTTGTGCATTTCTAAGAATTTGTCCATTTCTTCCAGGTTGTCCATTTTATTGGCATAGAGTTGCTTGTAGTAATCTCTCATGATCCTCTGTACTTCTGCAGTGTCAGTTGTTACTTCTCCTTTTTCATTTCTAATTCTATTGATTTGAGTCTTCTCCCTTTTTTTCTTGGTGAGTCTGGCTAATGGTTTATCGATTTTGTTTATCTTCTCAAAGAACCAGCTTTTAGTTTTATTGATCTTTGCTATCGTTTCCTTCATTTCTTTTTCATTTATTTCTGGTATGATTTCTTTCCTTCTGCTGACTTTGGGGGGTTTTTTGTTCTTCTTTCTTTAGGTGCAATTGCTTTAGGTGCAAGGTTAGGTTGTTTATTTGAGATGTTTCCTGTTTCTCAAGGTAGGATTGTATTGCTATAAACTTCCCTCTTAGAACTGCTTTTGCTGCATGCTATAGGTTTTGGGTCGTCTTGTCTCCATTGTCATTTGTTTCCAGATATTTTTTTGATTTCCTCTTTGATTTCTTCAGTGATCACTTCGTTATTAAGTAGTGTATTGTTTAGCCTCCATGTGTTTGTATTTTTTACAGATCTTTTCCTGTAATTGATATCTGGTCTCATAGCGTTGTGGTCAGAAAAGATACTTGATACGATTTCAGTTTTCTTAAATTTACCAAGGCTTGATTTGTGACCCAAGATATGATCTATCCTGGAGAATGTTCCATGAGCACTTGAGAGAAATGTGTATTCATTTGTTTTTGGATGGAATGTCCCATAAATATACATTAAGTCCATCTTGTTTAATGTATCATTTAAAGCTTGTGTTTCCTTATTTATTTTCATTTTGGATGATCTGTCCATTGATGAAAGTGGGATGTTAAAGTCCCCTACTATGATTGTGTTACTGTCAATTTCTCCATTTATGGCTGTTAGTATTTGCCTTATGTATTGAGGTGCTCCTATGTTGTGTGCATAAATATTTACAATTGTTATATCTTCTTCTTGGATTGAGCCCTTGATCATTATGTAGTGTCTTTCTTTGTCTCTTGTAATAGTCTATATTTTAAAGTCCATTTTGTCTGATATGAGAATTGCTACTCCAGCTTTCTTTTGGTTTCCATTTGCATGGAATATCTTTTTCCATCCCCTCACTTTCAGACTGTATGTGTCCCTAGGTCTGAAGTGGGTCTCTTGTAGACAGTATATATACGGGTCTTGTTTTTGTATCCATTCAGCCAGTCTGTGTCTTTTGGTGGGAGCATTTAATCCATTTACATTTACGGTAATTATCAATATGTATGTTCCTATTCTCATTTTGTTAATTGTTTTGGGTTTGTTATTATAGGACTTTTCCTTCTCTTGTGTTTCTTGCCTAGAGAAGTTCCTATAGCACTTGTTGTAAAGCTGGTTTGGTGGTGCTGAGCTCTCTCAGCTTTTGCTTGTCTGTAAAGGTTTTAATTTCTCCAGCAAATCTGAATGAGATCCTTGCTGGGTAGAGTAATCTTGGGTGTAGGTTTTTCTCCTTCATCACTTTAAATATGTCCTGCTCCTCCCTTTTGGCTTGCAGAGTTTCTTCTGAAAGATCAGCTGTTAACCTTATGGGGATTCCCTTGTGTGTTATTTGTTGTTTTTCACTTGCTGCTTTTAATATGTTTTCTTTGTCTTTAGTTTTTGATAGTTGATTAATATGTGTCTTGGCGTGTTTCTCCTGAGATTTATCCTGTATGGGACTCTCTGTGCTTCCTGGACTTGATTAACTATTTCCTTTCCCATATTAGGGAAGTTGTCAACCATAATCCCTTCAAATATTTTCTCAGTCCCTTTCTTTTTCTCTTCTTCTTCTGGGACCGCTATAATTCGAATGTTGGTGTGTTTAATGTTGTCCCAGAGGTCTCTGTGACTCTCCTCAGTTCTTTTCATTCTTTTTTCTTTATTCTGCTCTGCAGTAGTTATTTCCACTATTTTATCTTCAAGGTCACTTATTCATTTTTCTGCCTCAGTTATTCTGCTATTGGTCCCTTCTAGTGTATTTTTAGTTCCATTTATTGTGTTTTCATCATTCCTTGTTTCCTCTTTAGTTCTTCTAGGTCCTTGTTAAATGTTCCTTGCATTTTCTCTATTCTATTTCCAAGATTTTGGATCATCTTTACTATCATTATTCTGAATTCTTTTTCAGGTAGACTGCCTATTTCCTCTTCATTTGTTAGGTCTGGTGGGTTTTTACCTTGCCTCTTCATCTGCTGTGTGTTTTTCTGTCTTCTCATTTTGCTTATCTTACTGTGTTTGGGGTCTCCTTTTTCAGGCTGCAGGTTCATAGTTCCTGTTGTTTTTGGTGTGTCTCCCCAGTGGCTAAGGTTGGTTCAGTGGGTTGTGTAGGCTTCCTGGTGGAGGGGACTAGTGCCTGTGTTCTGGTGGATGAGGCTGGATCTTGTCTTTCTGTTGGGCAGGTCCATGTCTGGTGGTGTGTTTTGGGGTGTCTGTGGCCTTTTTATGATTTTAGGCAGCCTCTCTGCTAATGGATGGGGCTGTGTTCCTGTCTTGCTAGTTGTTTGGCATAGTGTGTCCAGCACTGTAGCTTGCTGGTCGTTGAGGGAAGTTGGGTCTTGGTGTTGAGATGGAGATCTCTGGGAGATTTTCGCCATTTGATATTATGTGTAGCTGGGAGATCTCTTGTGGACCAGTGTCCTGAAGTTGGCTCTTCCAGCTCAGAGGCACAGCACTGACTCCTGGCTGGAGCAAAAGAGCCTTTCATCCACACAGCTCAGAATAAAAGGGAGAAAAAATAGAAAGGAAGAAAGGAAGAAAGGAAGGAAGGAAAGAAGGAAGGAAGGAAGGAAGGAAGGAAGAAAGAAAGAAAGAAAGAGAAAGAAAGAAAGAAAGAGAAAGAAAGGAAAGAAAGCAAGAAAGAAGATAAAATAAAATGAAAGAAAGCAAGATAAAATAAAATATAGTTATTAAAATAAATAATAATTATTAAGAAAAAAAAATTTTTTTAAGTAAAAAATCCAAAATGGACGGACAGGGCTTCCCTAGTGGCGCAGTGGTTGAAAGTCCGCCTGCCGATGCAGGGGACACAGGTTCGCGCCCTGGTCCAGGAAGATCCCACATGCCGCGGAGCGGCTGGGTCCGTGAGCTGTGGCCACTGACCCTGCACGTCCGGAGCCTGTGCTCTGCAACGGGAGATGCCACAACAGTGAGAGGCCTGCGTACCACAAAAAATAAAAAATAAAAAAAG
This sequence comes from Lipotes vexillifer, assembly GCF_000442215.2. Classification (NCBI taxonomy): domain Eukaryota; kingdom Metazoa; phylum Chordata; class Mammalia; order Artiodactyla; family Lipotidae; genus Lipotes; species Lipotes vexillifer. The sequence continues at coordinate 54,239 of NW_006781636.1, forward strand.
GATAGACAGAACCCTAGGACACATGGTGAAAGCAAAGCTATACAGAGAAAATTTCACCCAGAAGCATACACATTCACAAAAAGAGGAAAAGGGGAAAAAATCATAAATCTTGCTGTCAAAGTCCACCTCCTCAATTTGGGACGATTTGTTGTCTATTCAGGTATTCCACAGATGCAGGGTACATCAAGTTGATTGTGGAGATTTAATCCACTGCTCCTGATGCTGCTGGGAGGGATTTCCCTTTCTCTTCTTTGTTTGCACAGCTCCCAGGGTTCAGCTTTGGATTTGGACCCGCCTCTGCGTGTAGGTCGCCTGAGGGCGTCTGTTCTTCGCTCAGACAGGACGGGGTTAAAGGAGCCGCTGATTCGGGGGCTCTGCCTCACTCAGGCCAGGTGGGAGGGAGGGGTGCGGATGCGGGGCGAGCTGTGGCGGCGGAGGCCAGCGTGACGTTGTACCAGACTGAGGCGCGCTGTGCGTTCTCCCGGGGAAGTTGTCCCTGGATCACGGGACCCTGGCAGTGGCAGGCTGCACAGGCTCCCGGGACAGGAGGTGTGGATAGTGACCTGTGCTTGCACACAGGCTTCTTGGTGGCAGCAGCAGCAGCCTTAGCGTCTAATGCCCGTCTCTGGGTTCCGCTCTGTTAGCCGTGTCTCACGCCCGTCTCTGGAGCTCCTTTGAGCAGCGCTCTTAATCCCTTCTCCTTGAGCACCAGGCAACACAGAGGGAAGAAAAAGTCTCTTGCCTCTTCGGCAGGTCTAGACTTTTCCCTGGACTCCCTCACAACTAGCCGTGGTGCACTAACCTCTTCAGGCTCTGTTCACACCACCAACCCAGTCCTCTCCCTGCGCTCCGACTGAGGCCTGAGCCCCAGCTCCCAGCCCCCGCCCACCCCGGCAGGTGAGCGGACAAGCCTCTCGGGCTGGTGAGTGCTGGTCGGCACCGATCCTCTGTGCGGGAATCTCTCCGCTTTGCCCTCCGCACCCCTGTTGCTGTGCTCTCCTCTGCGGCCCCAAAGCTCCCCCCCTCCGCCACCCACAGTCTCCGCCCGCGAAGGGGCTTCCTGGTGTGTGGAAACCTTTCCTCCTTCACAGCTCCCTCCCACTGGTGCAGGTCCCATCCCTCTTCTTTTGTCTCTGTTTTTTCTTTTTCTTTTGCCCTACCCAGGTACGTGGGGAGTTTCTTGCCTTTTGGGAGGTCTGAGGTCTTCTGCCAGCGTTCAGTGGGTGTTCTATAGGAGCAGTTCCACGTGTAGTTGTATTTCTGATGTATCTGTGGAAGTCCCATGTATAAGAGTAACAAATTGAATATGGCCAGGAAACTTTATTTGTAGTTAACAAGAGCACAATTTCTACGTCTTTTAAAATTCCCATTTATTTACAAGTCACGTTTTCAACTAGAGTAAGATTTGTACAAGTTAACAAGAATTTGAAGTATAGATATATTTTTTACATGTGAGTTTTATCACTTTTATATAATCATTGTAGCCAGAACTAGGATAATGTAAAGTTCATAATTAGCATATTAAAGTAAAAACCAAGGACAGCTTCACTTTGATTTTACTCAGTTGTAAATCAAAACATGTTTATTGGGCACTTATTCAATAAAGAGCCCTGAATATGATATATGAGTCCCTGCTCTCAAGGCACTTAAGGTGTGGCTTCATTGTGCAAATATGGAAGTTGTATATTATAGTAACAGGCTTGAAATGTTTATGACAGCTCTCTCAACTTCTCATTAAAATATCCATGAAAATACAAAATAAAAAGTTTTAAAAAAAAGCTGGCAACATCACTGTAATCCTAAGATAAGAGAAGACCATATGCCAAATCCAGGTGGAATTTCAACTAATTGCATCAGCCACGGGGATAAATTCAAGAAGTACATTCTTGAACTGCACAACACGTGCTCTAATCTTTGAACCAGAACAGACCAGATGGTTAGTAAGGTTAGAAAAGGCTGATTCACTTTCTCTGTAAGTGCTTCATTCTGAAACAGTGAAGATGAACTGACTAGAAAAATAAGTGGCCATTCTCCAATTCTAGAGAAATTAATTCTGTAGCCAGATAGAGCAAAGGTCTTACCCCCTTCCCATTTATTATTTATTATTCCAAAATGGTAATTCCCAGAACAAAGCAGAGAAGAAAGTACATAGGGATAAGAGACTTGATAACCATAGGATGTTTTAAACGTCTGGACAGAGATAAGAAGAATGTTAGAAGTGCAGGCTGAAGGCTATGGTCTTTTATGGAATTCTACTGTTTGATATTAAAAATTGCATTACACCTTCTTGTTTACTGAAAGAATATAACAGAGCAAAAAGAAATCCAGAAAACTTGCACTAAACCCCTACTTTCTAAAATGATAAATTGAGTAAGAACAAACCTTGAGATTCAACTTAAGAGAAACAAGTTCCCATACCTTCAGAAGATGGTGATGGAGTCCTAGAACTTACCACCTATCCTTTCTGATAGCAACCCTAAAACTTAATTTATATATTCCTTGACAGCAAAGCATTAAAAATGACCATCATTAGGTCTGTTAAAATGCAGCAATAAAGGGCATTGTTGCAAAGGTTCACAAGGAAAAAAAATCTTAATATGATTTTCTGTAATACCCCTATGAAAATTTTAGAAGCCTCTACTTTGAATCCTGAAAATATGGTGAAAGGAGAGTACTTCCAGTTTTCAAACGACAATAAAAGATAGGTTTTTTTCTTTCCACCCTTAGATATCACACAAAACTCAAAGAAAATGGGTAACAGAGCACTATCTCCATTATCAACAGCTATAACTTACTAAACAGGAGACTGTTAAAACTTACTAAAATTTCTGAGAAACAATGACTAATTATAGTAAAGGTCTAATGGCTTTATGGAAGGAATCTCGAACATATGCTCATATCTGTAAATGTCCGACAAAGTTTTCAGAGCGTAGATATTCATAGTAATTGACACCCCTAACCAATGAGCTCTGGTTTGGGATGATGAGAATGGGAATATTGTCTGGTAGTAAACACTTTTCTTGACTTTTTTTGTCACAGTATCTCAAGCAACAAGGAAATCAAGGTTAAGTAAGAAATCACACAGAGAAGCCATATTTGTTGGAAGATATCTGTTGGTAAGGCAGGAGATGAGAGCCTTTGCATATGGTAAGCCATCCTGATAGGTTGATCCCAGTGGGTTCAACCTATCAGGAAAGTAGAGGCAAAAAGAAGCCCCCCCACCTCCACCCATGCATGCGTGTGTGCACACACACGCACACACTTCTGTGTCATAAGGTGAATTTATACAAGCTTGAAACATGGTCTTTAAACTATAAGAAGCTTCAAAGTGAGTAGCAGGTCCAGGAATTCCTAATATGAATTACATGAATAGTAGTCAAAAGAAGTAACACAGCATCATTATAAACATATTACAAATAAACAGAGGAAAGGAATACAGAAGAACATAGATAAAATTTACTCATTTTAAAAATTTTTGATGAAGCAAACAACAATTGTGGGCGAATGTACTCCCATAAAATAAAAATTAAAAGTCAGAACCTTCATTGTCTCTTAATTATCTTTAAAGAAGTTCTCTAAATTAAGTAGAAAGACGTCACAAGGCAACAGAAGGAGATAAAATTTGAGCTTTCATCAGGCAAAAAGTAAACAAAAGATATTTAAAACCTTAACAGAAGTAAAGGACACATTTGAAGCAGAATATTAGAAATTGCTGAAAACACAGTAAACGGGGTAAATGATAGGCTTCAGGAAAAGAAACAAAATGAAATAAAAACAAGTAAAATGAAAATTACTAGGTTATCTTTATGGAAAACAGACAAGGGAAATCCAACATAAGTACAATTTGTATCTCCTTCTGTGCCACCCCAACCTCATAAAAGAGATCTGAAATAATAAGACAGAAAGTATTTAAAGATATTTAGAATATTGCCCCTTCCAAACCCAACCTTTAATCTATAGACTGTAAGGGCACATCATGCCATGGGAAAAATGTCTACACAGCCATCCAAACTAAGAAATATGGGTACAGGTATATGGGAACTCTCCATACCATCATCTCAGTTTTTCTGTAAATCTAAAACTATTATAAAAAATGAAGTTCATTAAAAAATTTTAAAGGCCAAAAAAAAAAAAAAAAAACCTAATAAATATGTTCTGGTAAAATTATCAACTTTAAAGATAAGAAAGTAAGACTTTGACCATTGAAAACTAGTCATCTGTTATGGGAAAATATAATTTGTTTTAGATGTTTCCACAGCAACTTTAAAATCTAAATGCTATAAAATCCTCAAGGGAAGAAACTGCGATCCAAGGATTTTATACTTAGCTAATCTGTCATTAAGCTGTAAGGGTAACAGACAAATAGTTTTAAACATGCCAAGTTTAAGATCCTTTGAGCCTGTCTTGAAGACACTTGAAGCCACAAGGAAAATGTAAGCCAATCAAGGTATAAATGCGTAATCTTACAGAAGAAAATCTATCTGTGAGCATTTGATTCATTTAGCTATAAATCTGAAACTAATGCAAATATGGAGATAATGATTACAGAACAGAATATAGAGCTTTAAGCCCAGACAGTGTAGAAATGAAGAATCTATCAATAAATTGGAAAAAGAATTGCAAAAAATAATAGTAATAACCCTAAGTAAATGAGTAGGAATTAATGTGTTAGAAATCAGTAATTGGCTGAATAAATCTAAGAGCTGATTCTTTGATAGTAGTGAAAACAACAATAATAAAGTAGATAAATTGATGGACAGTTTTTTTAATGGAGATAGCACAAATTTACAAAATAATTATAATAACTATAAGGAAGATTTTATCAACTTTAAGGGACTATATTTTAAGACCTGGGTGAAATGGGTAATTTTCTAGGAAATCATAAATACCAACATTGACCTAAAAAAGAAAACACTTGGATAGATCAATTACCAAAGGGAAAACAGAGAAAAATGCCGAAGAGCTAACCTTAAAAAAATGCACCAGTCCCTAGATGGTTTCACAAAGGAGTACTACTAAAACTCTAAGAAAAGGATAACTTCAATGCTGTTTAATATGTTCACTAAGATAGAATTCTAAGGAAATCTACTAAATTCTTTTTACAAAGTGAGTATGATATTGATACCTAAACCCCAGGCAGCAAAATGAAAACAAAAACGTTATTTACAAGGGAAAAGAACCAGATGAACCTTAAACTGCTTTGACACTGAACACCAGACGACCACAGAACAGTAGAAAACTTGTGACCCAAGAATTTGAGTCAGAAAATGTGGTCATTTAGGTGTGAAGGCAAGAGAAAAACAATCTTTTAGATATGCAGTGGCTCAGAAAATGTACTACTTATCTACTGTGCTTGTGAAATCTATTTCAAGATATTTTAACTAACACAGGTAAATGAAATAAAGAATTAAGGAATGGAGGAAATAATGGTATAAGAAGATTATAATTAACACTGAAACCGGTTATAAGATTTAACTTCTTTATATGAGATATATGTGTTCGCTTAAATGTATGTCTATATATGTATATAGATGATAGATGTGTTTAGAAAGTCCGATGCCAAATGGAAGTGTGTCTGTGTATACGTAAGGTTTGATGCCAAATGTTCATCTGTGGATCTATTTAATAAGTATGGTAATAAATAAAAATTTAAATAAAGAAATGCTTTCTACCCACTGAAAATGAAAAAAAAATCTGTAAAACCTCTGGATTGAACTAAACCAAGGATACATTTATAAGCTTTAGGGTTTCTGTAGGTCATTTGCAATTTTCTAATCCAAATCTCTCCATACAATGTCAAAAAAAATACAGATCCACATGGACAGTAAATAAAACCACCCACCACTCATTCTTACAGCAAAACTAGAAGGTAGCGTGTAGTGCATCAAATTACATGTATATATGGGGAGTTAATAACCCCAAATATTCTAAAGCCAGCTCTAGAGTCATGCCATATTAGAGAGTACATAGAAAGACAAAATATAAATGAGAAACCAGCATAGGCAGAACACAAATAAAATCACCCTCATGAAAGAAGTCCCCATCCTGCGTTGTGAAAACAGAACTGTTTCACTGCCATCTAGGTCTAAGGCTAGATGGATCAGAGCACAAGCTACTGGAAGATCAAAAGGAAATGATTTTGGCAGTCTTGCTAAGATACAATTTCTAGGGGAGAGGAAGTAACTCGCAAAGGAGAGGCCTTCATTGGAGGCTTGGAGATAAATGGAAAGAAGGAAGCTGCAATACAAATTAAGATTAGAAACAAGAGAATCCCCAAGTTTTCTAATGTGTTTTCTAACACATCAGCCCATCCTCTAACCCAAAAATGTGCTATTAATTTAAAATATTTTGAATCAGTATACCAAAAGAAGAAAGCCCTCTTGAAGTAAGAAACTTAGTAAACACCCCCAACCACTTTACCCCTTCACATTATGACTGATTAGAAAAAATTAGACATTTCAGTGAACAAAAATGTCTGGTAGTATCCATACAAAACTGCTACAGGGAAAAATAATGAGAAGAAAAACTGTTGAAAAATTTACCCAAAGAACTAACTACAAAGTGGAAGAGACTGTGAAACAGTTCCTCACCCTGAATTAAATATATTTAAGCATTTTACAAACAGGGCTTTTTTTTTTTTTTTTTTTTTTTCCTGCTGCAATGTGCGGCTTGTGGAAACTTAGTTCCCTGACCAGGAATTGAACCCCAGGCCCCAGCAGTGAAAGCATGGAGTCCTAACCACTGGACAGCCAGGGTATTCCTTTTTTCTTGGTCAGAAAAAAATTTTAATCAGAAAAGCAGAATTAAATGAACAAATAAAGTAAGATATGATGAACAATAAATAAAACCTAGGAGAGAAATTGAAGAAAAAGGCAATATCATCTTATATAGGAAGAATAATTTCAAAGTCCTCAATTAAAAACAAAAAAGGATTTCCCTGAAAACATAAGGAGAATTGAGAAAATAAGTAGAAAATTTCAAGAAAACAAAGAAGATAAAAAATATCATAGAGAAAATAATATAGAAGGTATGTTAGAAGATTAGACATATATACATTCAGATTTCTGAAAAAGGAAAACAGAACAATGGACAACAGAACTAACATTTAAATTATAATCCAAGAAAGTTTTCTATAAATGAAAGGAAATTTGGATCTATGATTAAGAAGGGCCCTTGTGTACAGGGGGAAAATGACCCAGAATGGTCAACTCTAAGACGTAGTCTTATAAACCTATTAGACATTAAATATATAGAAGCAACCTTCTGAGTATCTATGCAAAAAGGCCAAGTCACTTTTTACAAAGGAAATAATATCATAAAGCAATAAAACGGTGGAAGAACAATTCTAAGAAACTCCATAAAAAGAAAATGTGAGCCGATGATTTTTATATATAGACAAGCTGTCTTTTATGTGTCAATCTTATGGAAAACAGTTTGATATAGACAAAAACTCAGTAAATACTCTATTTATAAACTCTTCCTTAGAAAGTTTTGAGATATAATTAAAGGAGTGATTAGAGGAAGATGCATACCTCTACACACTTGCGATGATGCGTAGGTAAATAAAAATTAAAAACTGAAAATAAATGAATGAAATCCCCAACTTAGAAAGGCAGGGGGAAAAAAACTGAAGAAAAAGAAAATAAAGATATAGAAGTAGAAATCAATAAAATAGGAAGCTGAAAACTGGTAAAATTAATTTAAAAATCAAAATGCTAGTTCTTTGGGAAAAATTAACAACAACAACAAAAAATATACAAACCAACTAGCTAATCTAACCCAGTAAAAAGAAGAGAAAGCACAGTTACATAAAATAAAAAGTGATATGGGGGAAATAACTTTTGAAACAGTAAATTTTAAGTCATGACAGACTGTTTGTACATCTCTATGCAAACATATTTGAAAAATTAAATGAAATAGCTTCCTACAAAAATACAGTTTGCCAAAATTGACCTCAATAGAGATAAAAGGATTAATAAGATAATTTTTCAACAGGAAAACCAGTGACCTATGAAAAAATTACCCCACAAGAAGCACCAGGTCCACATATTTTCTCAAGGATGTTTTAGCATCCTTGCTCCTGAGCATGGAAAAATCAAGGAAAATTTCAATTTTCTTAAATGGAGCAAGTATGACATTGATGTCTAAATCACATAAAATATAAAAAGGAAACTTTAAAAACAGTATCATTTTTTAATATTGATGCTAAAATTCTATGTAAAACATCAGTAAACAGATTCCAATGATATATTAATAAAATATACTATTTTAATAGCCAAAGAGAAATAATAAATGATTATTTCTGTAGACACTAAAAAGGCCTTGACAAAATTCAACCCCCATCCTGATTTTAAAATATACACTCAATAAAATAAGAATTGATTCTTCTTTAACACTAAATATATATAACTCACCTCTAAAGCCATATTTTTACATAATAGGGAAACTTTAGCTGTAGTCCCAGTAGGGTCAGGAATAAGCTAAAGATGCCCACTGTCTCTTCCATTGTTTAACAACATACTATATGATTTAGCCAATACAATTAGGCAAAAGAAAATGACTCAACACATGAAAACTGGAAAAAGAAGTAAAACTACATCTTTCTTGAGAGACTATGATAAAATACTTATAAAACTCAAAGGAATCAATGATAAAACTAACACAAACAATAAGAACATAGGAAGATACAAAATTAATATCTGCAAAATAGTCTTCAGTTGTATAAGTAATAACAAATTAAAAGATATAATCATATAATGCAAGAGAAAACCCATTTTATATCAACAAAAAATAAAAGGCTTAAGAATAAGCTTTAAAAGAAGTAAGCATATTGGTTCCAGTCCTGGCATGATAGTGTAAGTCTGCTATGGTCTCCCTTTCTAGCTGATTACAACTGAAAATCCTGGGAAAAAATATAAAAATTAATTACCTATGGCCTCTAAAATTAAACAAAAGCAAGCAGACTGTGGAGGAAAATCAAAACTTAAAGAAGGTACCACAAAAGTGAGTTTGCCAACTTGCTTTTTGATGCGCTTTGCACTGAGTACAGAGCCCCCATTCAAAGTGCAAGGTGATAAAGCACTGAAATACCAGTAGTAACCCTATCTTTCTGGCTAGAGGAATCAGGAAAAGGAGATCCAGGGGCAGGAGCACAAGAAGGGAAAAGTCCCATATCAGAAAGGGATCTCTAATTATTCATATAAATCTGAAGACGTTAAGCTCACCCCTGAGTTATGCATGTGTGGGACAGACCCAAAGCAGCATAACAAAGTCTTAGAGAACTCAACTGAGATGTGTACCACAACCAGGGAAAAGTGATAGAACTTGGGGTCTGAACTTACGTGGGTTGCTGCATTCTTAAACAAATCATTAACATTCACCAGAGGATTACAGCAGGTCTCATGGTCCAAGCAACATAGCATTCCACAATTTACCAAATATAATCAGAAATTGTCCAGAAACTGTGAACAGTTCTCAAGAGAAAAGACAATCAACAAATGCCAACCACAAAATAACTTGGAGTTTAAAGTATGAGAAAAAGATTTTAAAGCAGCTCTTATAACTGTATTCCATGAAGTAATGGAAAACACACTTGAAAGCATAGAAAGAAGCTCACTGAACCCTAAATGGGGTATAACAACAACAAAAGGAAAATTATCATTCCTAGACATAGCATAATCAAACTGCTGAAAAAAAAGCAAAGAATATAGACGAAGACATGTAGGAAATTATGAAAGCAGCTACAAAATGATGCATTACATTGACTTTTACTTCTTGCATATGCAAAAATAACTAAAAATGAATTATAGGCCTAAACATTAAAATTAAAATTATAAAACTTTAAAGAAAACAAAGGAGAAATTCTTTGCAATTTTGGTATAGGAAAGACACTTCTTAAATAAAACACAAAACCATAAAAAGTAATTTGGGGCTTCCCTGGTGGCGCAGTGATTGAGAGTCCGCCTGCCGATGCAGGGGACACGGGTTTGTGCCCCGGTCCAGGAAGATCCCACATGCCGCGGAGCGGCTGGGCCCGTGAGCCATGGCCACTGAGCCTGTGCGTCCGGAGCCTGTGCTCCGCAACGGGAGAGGCCACAACAGTGAGAGGCCCGCGTACTGCCAAAAAAAAAAAAAAAAAAAAAAGTAATTTGGATATCTTCAAAATTAAAATCCTCTGCTCTTTGAAAATCATAATTAAGGGGGAAATAAAGGCAAGCCATAATATGGGAGGATATATTAAGAATCTGTATGTCAGACAAAGGACTTGTATCCAAAATACATAAAAAAAAACCTCTTACAACTTAATAACAGAAAGACAAACAACCCCTATCTTCCTAGCTCTCCAAAAAAACTGGGCAAAAAGTATGAATGAACACCAAAAGTATACCGAAAGCAGATAAGCACATGAAAAGATAATCACTAGTCATTATGAAAATACAAATTAAAACTACAAGATTTCACCACACATTCATTAGAATGACTAAAATTAACAAAACTAACCACACCAAGAATTGACAAGAATGTGAAAAAAGTGGAACTCTCATACACTGCTGGTGACACTTTAAAACAGTAAAACCACTTTGGGGAACTTTGGCAATTTAGGAAAAAGTTAAATACCAAAAGACCTAGCCATTCCACTCCTAAGTATTGACTTAAGAAAAAAAAAATGTATTCACACAAAATCTTCTATACTTATGTTTATAGCAACTTTATTTGTAATAGTCAATAACTGAAAACAACCCAAATGTTGATCAGTAGATGAGTGGATAAACAAATCGTGCTTTATCTAAACAATGGAATGGTACCCAGTAATAAAAATGAACAAACTATAGATACATGCAACATCATGGATGAATATCGAAATTATGTGAAAGAAAGGCAATATTGCTAAAACGTACGTACTCCCCAAAGCCACCTATGGATTAATTGCAATCCCTGTGAAAATTCCAATGCCATTTTTACAGAAATAGAAAAAAATCCCAAAATTCATTCAGAACCATGAATAGCCAAATCAGCCTTGAGAAGAAAACAACAAAATTGGAGACATCACACTTCCTGATTTCAAAATATATTTCAAAGCTACAGTAATCAAAATGGTATGGTACTGGCATGAAGATAGATATATACACCAACAGAACAGAATAGAGAGCCGAGAAATCAACCCACACATACACGGCAAATTGATCTTCAGCAAGGGTGTCAGAAATACACGATGGGCCTAGATAGCGTCATCCACCAGGGGGCAGAGAGCAGAAGCAAGAAGAACTACAATCCTGCAGCCTGTGGAACAAAAACCACATTCATGAAAAGATAGACAAGATGAAAAGGCAGAGGGGTATGTACCAGATGAAGGAACAAGATAAACCCCCAGAAAAACAACTAAATGAAGTGGAGATAGGCAACCTTCCAGAAAAAGGATTCAGAATAATCATAGTGAAGACGATCCAGGACCTCGGAAAAAGAATGGAGGCAAATATCGAGAAGATGCAAGAAATGTTTAACAAAGACTTAGAAGAATTAATGAACAAACAGAGATGAACAACACAATCACTAAAATGAAAACTACACTAGAAGGAATCAATAGCAGAATAACTGAGGCAGAAGAATGGATAAGTGACCTGGAAGACAGAATGGTGGAATTCAATGATGCAGAACAGAATAAAGAAAAAAGAATGAAAAGACATGAAGGCAGCCTAAGAGACCTCTGGGACAACATTAAACGCAACAACATTCGCATTATAGGGGTCCCAGAAGGACAAGAGAGAGAGAAAGGACCAGAGTAAATATTTGAAGAGATTATAATCAAAAACTTCCCTAACATGGGAAAGGAAATAGCCACCCAAGTCCAGGAAGCGCAGAGAGTCCCATACAGGATAAACACAAGGAGAAACACGCTGAGACACATAGTAATCAAATTGGCAAAAGTTAAAGACAAAGAAAAATTATTGAAAGCAGCAAGGGAAAAACGACAAATAACATACAATGGACTCCCATAAGGTTAACAGCTGATTTCTCAGCAGAAACTCTACAAGCCAGAAGGGAGTGGCATGATATACTTAAAGTGATGAAAGGGAAGAAGCTACAAACAAGATTACTGTACCCAGCAAGGATCTCATTCAGATTCAATGGAGAAATCAAAAGCTTTACAGACAAGCAAAAGCTAAGGGAATTCAGCAAAACCAGCTCTACAACAAATGCTAAAGGAACTTCTCTGAGTGGGAAACAAAAGAGAAGAAAGGGACCTACAAAAATAAACCCAAAACAATTAAGAAAATGGTCATAGGAACATACCTATCGATAATTACCTTAAACGTGACTGGATTAAATGCTCCAACCAAAAGACACAGGCTCACTGAATGGACACAAAAACAAGAACCATATATATGCTATCTACAAGAGACCCACTTCAGACCTGGGGACACATACAGACTGAAAGTGAGGGGATGGAAAAAGATATTCCATGCAAATGGAAAACAAAAGAAAGCTGGAGTAGCAATACTCATATCAGATAAAATAGACTTTAAAATAAAGAATGTTACAAGAGTCAAGGAAGGACACTGCATAATGATCAATGGATCAATCCAAGAAGAAGATATAGCAATTATAAATATATAGGCACCCAACATAGGAGCACCTCAATACATAAGGCAACTGCTAACAGCTATAAAATAGGAAAACGACAGTAACACAATAATAGTGGGGGACTTTAACATCTCATTACACCAATGGACAGATCATCCAAAATGAAAATAAATAAGGAAACAGAAGTTTTAAACGACACAATAGACCAGATAGATTTAATTGATATTTTTAGGACATTTCATCCAAAAACAGCAGATTACACTTTCTTCTCAAGTGCGCACGGAACATTCTCCAGGATAGATCACATCTTGGGTCACAAATCAAGCCTCAGTAAATTTAAGAAAATTGAAATCATATCAAGCATCTTTTCTGACCACAATGCTATGAGATTAGAAATGAATTACAGGGGAAAAAACGTAAAAAACACAAACACATGGAGGCTAAACAATATGTTACTGAATAACCAAAAGATCACTGAAGAAATCAAAGAGGAAATCAAAAAATACATAGAGGGGCTTCCCTGGTGGTGCAGTGGTTGAGAGTCCGCCTGCCGATGCAGGGGACATGCGTTTGTGCCCCGGTCTGGGAGGATCCCACATGCCGTGGAGTGGCTGGGCCCGTGAGCCATGGCCACTGAGCCTGTACATCCGGAGCCTGTGCTCCGCAATGGGAGAGGCCACAACAGTGAGAGGCCCGCATACCACAAAAACAAAAAACAAAAAACAAAAAAACATAGAGACAAATGGCAATGAAAACACGACGAACCAAAACCTATGGGATGCAGCAAGAGCAGTTCTGAGAGAGAAGTTTATAGCTATACAAGCCTACCTCAAGAAACAAGAAAAATCTCAAATAAACAATCTAACCTTACACCTAAAGGAACTAGAGAAAGAAGAACAAACAAAACCCAAAGTTAGCAGAAGGAAAGAAATCATAAAGACCAGAGCAGAAATAAATGAAATAGAAACAAAGAAAACAATAGCAAAGATCAACTAAACTAAACGCTGCTTCTTTGAGAAGATAAACAAAATTGATAAACCATTAGCCAGACTCCTCAAGAATAAGAGGGAGAGGACTCAAATCAATAAAATAGAAATGAAAAAGGAGAAGTTACAACAGACACCGCAGAAATACAAAGCATCCTAAGAGACTACTACAAGCAACTGTATGCCAATAAAATGGACAACCTGGAAGAAATGGACAAATTGTTAGAAAGGTATAACTTTCCAAGAATTAACCAGGAATAGAAAATACGAACAGACCAATCACAAGTAATGAAATTGAAGCTGTAATTAAAAATTTTCCAACAAACAAAAATCCAGGACCAGATGGCTTCACAGGGGAATTCTATCAAACATTTAGAGAAGAGCTAACACCCATCCTTCTCAAACTCTTCCAAAAAATTGTGGAGGAAGGGACACTCCCAAACTCATTCTATGAGGCCACCATCACCCTGATACCAAAACCAGACAAAGGGACTACAAAAAAAGAAAATTAAAGACCAATATCACTGATGAATATAGATGCAAAGATCCTCAACAAAATACTAGCAAACAGAATCCAACAACACATTAAAAGGCTCATACACCATGATCAAGTGGGATTTATCCCAGGGATGCAAGGATTCTTCATTATAGGCAAATCAATCAGTGTGATACACCATATTAAAAAATTGAAGAATAAAAACCATATGATAATCTCAATAGATGCAGAAAAAGCTTTTGACAAAATCAACACCGATTTACAATAAAAACTCTCCAGAAAGTGGGCATAGAGGGAACCTACCTCAACAGAATAAAGGCCATATATGACAAGCCGACAGCAAACATCATCTCAATGGTGAAAAACAGAGAGCATTTCCTCTAAGATCAGGAACCAGACAAGGATGTCCACTCTCACCACTGTTATTCAACATAATTTTGGAAGTCCTAGCCACTGCAATCAGAGAAGAAAAAGAAATAAAGGAATATAAATTGGAAAAGAAGAAGTAAAACTGTCAGTGTTTTCAGATGACATGATGCTATAAATAGATAATCCTAAAGATGCCACCAGAAAACTAGTAGAGCTAATCAATGAATTTGGTAAAGTTGCAGGATACAAAATTAATTCACAGAAATCTCTTGCATTCGTATACACTAATGATGAAAAATCCGAAAGAGAAATTAAGGATGCACTCCCATTTACCACTGCAACAAAAAGAATAAAATACCTAGGAATAAACCTACCTAGGGAGACAAAAGATCTCTATGCAGAAAACTATAAGAAATTAAAGATGATACAAACAGGTGGAGAGATATACCATGTTCTTGGATTGGAAGAATCAATATTGTGAAAATGACTATACTACCCAAAGCAATCTACAGATTCAATGCAATCCCTATCAAATTACGAATGACATTTTTTACGGAACTAGAGCAAAAAATCTTAAAATTTGTATGGAGACATGAAAGTCCCTGAGTAGCCAAAGCAGTCTTAAGGGAAAAAAAAACAGAGCTGGAGGAATCAGACTTCCTGACTTCAGACTATACTTCAAAGCTACAGTAATCAAGACAATATGGTACTGGCACAAAAACAGAAACATAGATCAATGGAACAAGATAGAAAGCACAGAGATAAACCCACACACCTATGGTCAACTAATCTATGACAAAGGAGGCAAGGATATACAATGGAGAAAAGACAGTCTCTCCAAGAAGTGGTGCTGGGAAAACTGGACAGCTACAAGTAAAAGAATGTAAAAGAATGTAAATGAATGAAATTACAACACTCCCTAACACCATACACAAAAATAAACTCAAACTGGATTAGACACCTAAATGTAAGACCGGACACTATAAAACTCTTAGAGGAAAACATAGGAAGAACACTCTTTGACATAAATCACGGCAAGATGTTTTTTGGTCTACCTCCTTGAGTAATGGAAATAAAAACATAAATAAACAAATGGGACCTAATGAAACTTCAAAGCTTTTGCACCGCAAAGGAAACCATAAACAAGACAAAAAGACAACCCTCAGAATGGGAGAAAATATTTGCAAATGAATCATCGGACAAAGGATTAATCTCCAAAATATATAAATAGCTCATGCAGCTCAATATTAAAGAAACAAACAGCCCAGTCCAAAAATTGGCAGAATACCTAAATTGACATTTCTCCATAGAAGACATACAGATGACCAAGAAGCACATGAAAAGCTGCTCAAGATCACTAATTATTAGAGAAATGCAAATCAAAATTACAGTGAGGTATCACCTCCCGCCAGTTAGAATGGGCATCATCAGAAAATCTACAAACAAAAAATGCTGGAGAGGGTGTGGAGAAAAGGAAACCCTCTTGCACTGTTGGTGGGAATGTAAGTTGATACAGCCACTATGGAGAACAGTATGGAGGTTCCTTAAGAAACTAAAAATAGAATTACCATATGATCCAGCAATCCCACTACTGGGCATATACCCAGAAAAAACCATAATTCAAAAAGACACATGCACCCCATTGTTCATTGCAGCACTGTTTACAATAGCCGGGTCATGGAAGCAACCTAAATGCCCATCGACAGCCGAATGGATAAAGAAGATGTGGTACATATATATACAATGGAATATTACTTTGCCATAAAAAGGAATGGTATTGGGTCATTTGTTGAGACATGGATGAATCTAGAGACTGTCATACAGAGTGAAGTAAGTCAGAAAGAGAAAAACAAATATCGTATATTAATGCATATATGTTGAACCTAGAAAAATGGTACAGATGAACCGGTTTGCAGGGCAGATATTGAGACACAGATGTAGAGAACAAACGTATGGACAACAAGGGGGGAAAGCGGTGGGGGCGGTGGTGTGATGAATTGGAAGATTGGGATTGACACGTATACACTGATGTGTATAAAACTGATGACTAATTAGAGTCTGCTGTATAAAAAAAAAGAATACACAATGGGGAAATGTTCAGCTCTTCAACAAATGATGGTGGCAAAAATGAATATCCACATGTAAAAGAAAGAAATGGAGCTCTTTCTTTTATCACACACAAAAATCAACTCAATGTGGATTAAAAACCTAAAGGATAGACCTGAATCTGCAACTAGAAGAAAACATAGGGGAAAATCTTCTTGATGGTGGTCTTGGCAATGATTTCATGGATATGACACCAAAAGCATAGGCAACAAAAGCAAAAAGAAATAAGTGGGAATACATCAAATTTAAAACCTGCACAGCCAAAAATAACAATCAAGAGAGTGAAAAGGAAATGAACATAATGGGAAAAAATATTTGCAAACCATGTGTAATAAGGAGTTATTCTCCAAAATATATGAGGAACTCCTACATCTTGAGAGCAAAAAACCTCATAACCTGATTTAAAAATGGGCTAAAGACTTGAATAGACATTTTCCCAAGGAGACATACAAATGGCCAGTTGGCATATGAAAAAAAGTAAAATTCACTTATCATCAGGAAAATGCAAATCAAAACCAGAATGAGATGTTACCCCATACTTATTAGAATAGCTATCATCAAAAAGACAAGAGGTACTGAGCGTTGTCAAGGATGTGAAGAGAATCCTTGTGCACCATTTGTGGATATATAAAATGGTGCAGCTGTTACGGAAAATAGCATGGAGCTTCCTCAAAAAATTAAAATTAGAAGTAGCCTATGATCTAGAATCCCACTTTGCATATTTATCCACAAGAATTAAAATCAGGATCTCAGATATTAGTAGTCCCATGTTCATTGCAGCACTATTCATAATAGCCAGTATGTGGAAATAATCTAAATGCCCATGGACAGATGAATGGATAAAATGAAGATTTATATATACAATGGTATATTATTCAGCCTTTAAAAAGAAGGAAAATGTGACAACATGCAATAATCTTGAGGACATTATGCTACGTGAAATAAGCCAGTCACAGAAAAGACAACTACTGCGTGTTTCTACTTATCTAAAGTATCTAAAATGGTGAAATTCACAGAATCAAAGAATAGAATAGTAGTTGCCAAGGGCTGGCGGGGAGGGTAAGAGGGAAGCTACTAATCTACAGGCATAACACTTCAAATACGCAAGATGAACACATTCTAGAGATCTGCCATAAATCATTGTACCTATAGTTAACTATCTATTCAGTTAATAATCTCTTAAGGACTTCCCTGGTTGCACAGTGGTTAAGAATCCACCTGCCAGTGCAGGGGACATGGGTTTGATCCCTGGTCTGGGAAGATCCCACATGCCACAGAGCAACTAAGCCCGTGCACCACAGCTACTGAGCCTGCACTCTAGAGCCCGTGAGCCACAACTACTGAGCCCGCATGCCACAACTACTGAAGCCCGCCCTTCTAGAGCCCATGCTCCGCAACAAGAGAAGCCACCACGGTAAGCCCACGCACCGCAACGAAGAGTAACCCCTGCTCACTGCAACTAGAGAAAGCCCACACGCAGCAATGAAGATCCAATGCAGCCAAAAATAAAATAAATGCATAAATAAATTTATTTTTTTAAAAAATCTCTTAAGAGGAAAGATCTCATGTTAAAATTTTCTTTCCAAAATAAAATAAAATAAAGTCCAAAGCACTATTCAATATAAAAAGGAATTTTTTTCCAGAGTTAAAAAATACTTTTAAAAATTACCTAATTGTTTGACTATCAATATTAGTAATGCCCATCTCTCCCAGTGACATTGGCAGGATTAAATTAGATAGATGTAAAAATGATTCCCACTACATCAACTTATGTAAAGGTGGGATAGAGAAAAGATTTGCAAGAGATTTCAAAGTATTCTTTGTTTTTCAGAATTTTTCTTTTCCTTTTAGATTCTGATCTTACACATCTTTAGGTTAAAAGAGGAAGAACCAGTGAGATGCTTCTACTAAAATTGCTGCTCATGTCTGTCATTAGGGTCAGAAAGGAGGCTATGGCCTGGTATGATAGCATAGGACCTCCAACTTAGATCAGAAAGGAGAGAATGAGAGAATATAATGATATGTAACCAAGCTATAATAGAAAACTAAAATTAGCTCATCTTTCTCTCCCTGTGTTCCTACTAGTAGTCTCAGTTTATTTGGGGTTTACTTTGAGCTTCCTGTTAAGGACATTGCGTTCTGTTTAGAGACTTCTCCGTCTTTACCCAGGCTATGATTTCAATGCAGAAAAACCAAACTTTGAGTTTCTTGAAGGGAATCATGTTTCATTCATTTTTTTCTCTCCAGCACTTAAGAGTAATTAGCATATAGGAGACCCCATAAATTCTTAATATTTGGATAAATAAACAAGAAAAAATATTGTGAAAAACTATGCAGAGAATTCTTTGATTTTTATTTTTCACTAAGGAAAAATTTACACCTAAAATCTAAGTCTTTATTTAAACAAACCTGAAGATGAGATGGAATAAATTAAGGATAGATGAGGAATAAAGGATGGTAACTTTCATTTGCAGGAAATGACATCACTCTGGAGAAGTTTTGTTTTTCCTGTTCTTTATTCTTTACTTTCAATGACTGTTTCAACAAGTTATGCTGCAGAGTCCCTGATGATATAGTCAGTTACAGCCTTGAGCTGTGCTAAATAAAGGAACAATTATAAATTTCATAGTGAAGGTCTCTCTGACATACCATTCTTTTTGTGGGGAGATAGATGAGAGAGGAAGGTGGGGGAAATATCATGGTTATTTTTTTCCTCATTGGCTCCTTTTTCCTCTTGCCCAGTGTGTTTTACCACCATCCATCAGAGTTATGTCAACAACAGGCTTTACCTAAAATAGCTGGAAAGTACCATAGTCTATCACTTACCCCCATCAGCAAGTCAATGTGAAACTTACTGTCTTCTACTAGGTCAAAAGGAATTGCTAATATTTTTAGAGAACATGATGGATTACAGTTAGGATTCTTACAAAATACAAAAATAAAATATCAATATTATTTTCATTTCCAAATTCAGTGGAAGAAGAAAGAGAAAAGCATAGATGAAATTTCTCTCTCAACCTTATTTGCCATTTATTTTGAAAGGGAGGGAAGAGAGCAATGGGGATAAATTCCAAGCCATCATTTAAAAATGTGGCCACAGGCACTTGTTATTCATGTGTCATTACATCATGCTACTTGATAAAATTTAAATGCATTTTCCTTTTCCTGCATCTGATTTAAGGTTGTCTGCCCAAAACTCCTCCAGGGATGCTTTCCTCTTTGTGTCTTCATTTTTCAAGGAGTGTGAAGTTGACACAAAACTCTCATGAAATTTGGCCTTGAAATCATAGAGGAAAGAAAATTAGTGCTTTGTGGACTCAGTGCCCTCTCATAAAGGGCACCACTGTGAAACTGATGTTCTTCCTAAGCTGACTCCTTAACTAACCAGAACCACTGGTACCCCAATCTTGTGCTACATTCAAGATTTGGCTTTTAGTTCATCACGTCAAGTGCACCTAGTTAGTTTCTAGGGCTTTAGTGCCCACTTCCCTAGTACAGAAGTTCATAAGTTGGTGTCTATGGAACACTAAAAGGACCAGCAGGAGGACAGAGGAGAGTACCAAGAAATTGTAAAGTCTTCCTTCCACCCAAAATTCATCCATAAAACTTCTGCCTTTATTTGTTTTATATGTTAAGGTTAATCCATGTGCTATATGGATTAAGGAAACCACTTGTTTAAAAAGTTGGAAAACCATTGCTCAACCCAATTTAGAATATCAGAAGAAAAGCAGAATCATAGAAATTTAGAGCTAAAAGGGATTTAAGTGACAGTATAATTCAATTCTGTGATTACATGAATGAGAAAATTAAGTTGGGGAGAAGTGAAGAGACATATCTGAGGGCTCATGGTTATTTGCAGACATAGATCTATTGATCTGTCGTCCAACATTCTTTTTGTTCTATCATGTCAGTGATACTTGAAGAATGAAAAGTGAGGAAACATCCTTCCAATGGCTAACTAAACTCCATGATGTTGTTAGTTACTTTGAAGATACTATGGAGTATTAAAACTAATTAGTCCCCATTCATTTATCCTTCTATCCTTCCTCCCATCCATCAATCTATTAATCTTTAGCCAAGCAAATGTAGGTTAACACTAGAAGCCTATTCCTGATTATATTTTAATAGCACAAGTACTGTAGTAAATTCATCTAATTCCCAAGCACTCAAAGGCTAAAGACTATAAGCATGTCTTTAAGGATCTCTATGAGGGCATACATTCCAGATCCTACATTTAAGAGATCACTGAATCAGGTAATGGACATACATGTACTATGGGGCTTCTGATCAGAGATTCCTGGGGACTTCCCAAAATAATTCGTATTAAAAAGAGGAACTTTCTGCCTAGATTTTGCTATGAAAACCTGGATATCAGTATGTCAGGTTGATTTACATACTGATGCCACTTTTTTTTTTTTTTTTTTTTGGTGATACGCTGGCCTCTCACTGGTGTGGCCTTTCCCGTTTCAGAGCACAGGCTCCGGACGCGCAGGCTCAGCGGCCATGGCTCAGAGGGACGCGCAGGCCCAACGGCCATGGCTCACGGGCCCAGCCACTCCGTGGCATGTGGGATCTTCCCGGACCGGGGCACGGACCCGCGTCCCTCACATCGGCAGGCAGACTCTCAACCACTGTGCCACCAGGGAAGCCCTGACGCCACTTTTTGTCATGAGTAATCTGTGTATCTTCAAGCCACTCGTTCTCTCTCTTGGATGTGTGTTACTGTCTAGAAGACCATAAGACAAGGGAATTACAGTGATGTTAAAAACCTACTTTTCACTGGCTCTTATTGCTATCTGCTATTGTTGTATCACCAACTCTCACACCAATTCCTCAGCTCTTAAGTGGTATCTCACATGTGCTTCAAATAATTCTTTTAGTGACAAAAAGGCACGTGCCCTTTTCTTGGTCTTCTGTTTCAGACTCATTCAGGGACAAGTGAGTGAGTCTGCCAAGGCATCCAGTGGGTGGGGACCCATGTGAAGGTGCCTTGTATCAGCTGGAAGAGCCCACAGCGATTCTCTCTCTCACAGAGCACTCTCTATCATGGGTATTACCATCACCTCCAGCATCAGGGCCTGATGCTGCCACTGGGCATGACCTCTGCCTCTCCCAGGTACTGCTTCTTTCAAAGAGTGCTGTCAGGTGCTGCTGCCACAATGTGCTACTATCGTCTCAACATACCCCAGCCACTTTGGCTCCCGTCACCTGCACTGGGGTGCTCTTGCATATAAATTCTGTCCAAAGGTATATGGGGCTCTGTGGAAAACCATAAAGATTTTTTCTTTCCACCTTGTGTTCCTCCCGTTAGTGTGAGATCAAAAAGGGGGTGTTTGGCTTCCAAACTCTATGAGTTTTTCTGAAACGGCTGTGATGAAGTGAAATTAACATATAGACATTCACAGCTTTTTTCCTTCCTTTCTTCCCCGCTACTTAGCTTTTTTGCCTCCCTCCTCTCTGAAGAGGTAAAGGACAAAATCTAAGTGGATTGTTTGAGAAAAGCAAAGAACCACATCCCCAGGTTGAGAAGGCGGAGCATATGGTAGCGGGATATGCCATGTCTGGTGCATATTAGGGTGCTCTGTACAGAGGAGAGGGGAGGCTGATGGACCAGGATGGACAAGACTGTGTGGACGGGAGAATTCTGTTAGGATGCAAGAATGAGAGACTTCCAGGTATCTGAGGATGCTCAAGAATGTGGAAAAGACAGGAGGTTTTCACTAGAATAGCCATGAACTAAGTTTCTTTGTTCACCTAATGCTTGAGAGACAAAGAAGTAAAGCCTTAACTTTCAGCCTAGACTAGGTGCAGTTTTATATACACTGTGTAGTTACACCCGTATTTATATACCGCACACCACTGTATGCCCACTCTATTTGTCTCCCCTCTATAGATTGGGACATGAGTTCATAAGGACGAGGTCAGGAGACAAATGTGAAGGAAAGACACCAAGACATATACAGAATTCCGGCTGCCCCTTGAGGTTGAATCTTCACTGCAAAGCCAAGCTTGACTATCTCTCTTCTCCTCTGAGATGAATTCTCACCAAGACTACTTTTAGTCTCATAAACTTCTGGTAGCTCCACTGCTGAGTTGGCCAGAGTTGTCTTTCTAGCCTTGCCTGAGCCACAGCCAAAAAAGAATAGAGTTTAGGCTCAGTTGGTACCCCCAGTATCCTTATTTTCAGTAAAAAGCAGAATTATGTCTCGGACCCTGGCAAGTAACTCTTGCTCATGCACTTGAGTTCTTTGGGTGCCAGCGTAAGCTGACACTTTCATTGTTTCCTCATTCCTACATTCCAGTTTTATAAATCCCAAAATTAATTTGGAGCAGCTGAAGACGAATCTGCTTCAGAAGACTACATACTTCCCGAAGTATACCAGTTGATTTAAGGGCTGATTTATTGGAGCCTTGTGGGTTCACCAGCTTTTGACTTCATTTTGCTTCCCAGATCAGCATCTGTGTTTGTTTAACAGCCACTGGTTGACTCACTGTGAGAATCATGGATGCCATGCGGAAGGCCCAGGGGCCACATAGCTCATCTCCTGAAGTGACACTGTGGGTGTTTCTATCACTCGTCAAGGTAGGATTTGTCACATGGAAATTGCGCTCAAGCATTGAGTCTACCAGTTCTCTGGAAAAATAAATCTCAGAATTCACAATTCCATGAAGTTTTCTCCAAGCATGTCAACATCCTTTTTTCCTAAAGCCAAAGAAGAGATGATTTCATTTCCTGATAGCGAGGAGGTTATATTTAATTCATGTTCTCACTGCATTCCTATCCTGTACCAGGCCCAGCACTAAGTACAGGGATCATGGAAGGATACACACAGTCTCCGTTCTCAACTCAAGGATGACACTACTAAGGGAGCAGACGGGTACCCCCTACAGGGCAGAGTGTAATGCTAAGTAGAGGTTCACTCAAGGTGAATGGGCTATTAAGTTTGACTGTGGAAGGAGGAGTAGCTTACGGTAGAGCAGGGCAAGGTGAGGACACTTAGCTGTCATCTTTCATGTTACCTCATCTGTGCCAGGAGGAGAGGCACTTGGCTTAGAAGCCCTTACACCTGTCCTTTCTGCAAGTCCCTCCTATCTCCTGCCAATGCCCCTCCCCTGAGTTAGTGTGGTGGTTGCATATCAAAGTATTTGAGACACTTCTGAAAGACAGAGATGCCCAAACCCCACCACAGACTGTCTGAAAGAAGATCTCCAAGGGAGGAGCCTGGGGATCTCTATTTCTTAAAGCTTTCTGTCCAGAGAATTCCCTAGTGGTGCAGCCAGCCAACCTGGCACAAGTCTTCAGACTGCTCTCTAAATACCATTGCTCTGAAAGGTTCCTCCAAAATCCCATCAGTCGTGCTGGGTGAGTATTCTCTGAAGTGTACCACATGACAAAATCTGCCTTTAAAGATTTGGCTGTGGGCCCAAGTTGAAGATGAGATGCCCAGGGGAAAGAAGGTATATGCTAAACTTGGAAGTCCCCCAAGTCTATTTTGATCCCATCCATCATGCTTAGACTCTCATATGCTACGGTGGGGTAGAGCTATTTAGGACATAGCTAATCAGACCGCTATGGGCCATGGAGATAAGTGTATGAGGCCAGCTCTAGGTTAGCTTCAAGGTTAGCTCTCATCTTTCCATAAATTCCTGAAGTATTTATTCATTGGCCAGATCAAGTGCTCCTTTTTCTGTTGTGATTTAAGTACATGCCAGGTTAGGCCACTTGCTCAGAACAAAGACTGAAAACTTTCAAGCATCCCTGTACCATCAGGTTCCATGGGCACCCTGACCAAATGCACTTCTTATGTCCATTGGATGCGGTAGTATCATCATGGTAACAGGGGAGACTCTGGACTCAGGACAGAAGATCTGGCTTCAAGTCTTGACTGTGCTACCATGTACCTGTGTGTCTCACTTAACCCTTGTATGTCAATTTCCTTGTCTACAAAATGAGGGAATTGATGATCATCTCAGTAGATGCAGAAAAAGCTTTCGACAAAATTCAACACGCATTTATGATAAAAACCCTCCAGAAAGTAGGCATAGAGGGAACTTACCTCAACATAATAAAGGCCATATATGACAAACCCACAGCCAACGTCATTCTCAATGGTGAAAAACTGAAACCATTTCCACTAAGATCAGGAAAAAGACAAGGTTGTCCACTCTCAACACTAGTATTGAACACAGTTTTGGAAGTTTTAGCCACAGCAATCAGAGAAGAAAAAGAAATAAAAGGAATTCAAATCAGAAAAGAAGTAAAGCTGTCTCTGTTCGCAGATGATGTGATACTATATATAGAGAATTCTAAAGATGCTACCAGAAAACTACTAGAGCTAATCAATGAATTTGGTAAAGTAGCAGGATACAAAATTAATACACAGAAATCTCTTGCATTCCTATACACTAATGATGAAAAATCTGAAAGAGAAATTAAGGGAACACTCCCATTTTCAACTGCAACAAAAAGAATAAAATACCTAGGAATAAACCTACCTAAGGAGACAAAAGACCTGTATGTAGAAAACTATAAGACACGGATGAAAGAAATTAAAGATGATACAAAGGGATGGAGAGATATACCATGTTCTTGGATTGGAAGAATCAACATTGTGAAAATGACCATAATACCCAAAGCAAACTACAGATCCAATGCAAACCCTATCAAACTACCAATGGCATTTTTCGCAGAACTAGAACAAAAAAATTCACAATTTGTATGGAAACACGAAAGACCCCGAATGGCCAAAGCAATCTTGAGAAAGAAAAACGGAGCTGGGGGAATCAGCCTCCCGGACTTCAGACCATATTACAAAGCTACAGTAATCAAGACAGTATGGTACTGGCACAAAAACAGAAATATAGATTAATGGAATAGGATACAAAGCCCAGAGATAAGCCCATGCACATATGGTCACCTTATCTTTGATAAAGGAGGCAAGAATATACCATGGAGAAAAGACAGCCTCTTCAGTAAGTGGTGCTGGGAAAACTGGACAACTACATGTAAAAGAATGAAATTAGAACACTCCCTAACACCATACACAAAAATAAACTCAAAATGGATTAAAGACCTAAATGTAAGGCCAGACACTATCAAACTCGTAGAGGAAAACGTAGGAAGAACACTGTATGACATAAATCACAGCAAGATCCTTTTTGACCCACCTCCTAGAGAAATGGAAGTAAAAACAAAAATAAACAAATGGGACCTAATAAAACTTAAAAGCTTTTGCACAGCAAAGGAAACCATAAACAAGACGAAAAGACAACCGTCAGAAATATTTGCAAATGAAGCAACTGACAAAGGATTAACCTCCAAAATTTATAAGCAGCTCATGCAACTCAATATCAAAAACACAAACAACCCAATCCAAAAATAGGCAGACGACCTAAACAGACATTTCTCCAAAGAAGATATACAGATTGCCAACAAACACATGGGAGAATGGTCAACATCACTAATCATTAGAGAAATGCAAATCAAAACTACAATGAGGTATCACTTCATACCAGTGAGAATGGCCATCATCAAAAAATCTAGAAAGAATAAATGCTGGAGAGGGTGTGGAGTTGCACTGTTGGTGGGAATGTAAATTGATACAGCCACTATGGAGAACAATATGGAGGTTCCTTAAAAAACTAAAAATAGAACTACCATACGACCCAGGAATCCCTCTACTGGACATATACCCTGAGCAAAACGAGTCACGTACCACAATGTTCATTGAAGCACTATGTACAATAGCCAGGACACGGAAGCAACCTAAGTATCCATCAACAGATGAATGGATAAAGAAGATGTGGCACATATATACAATGGAATATTACTCAGCCATAAAAAGAAATGAAACTGAGTTATTTGCTGTGAGGTGGGTGGACCTAGAGTCTGTCATACAAGCAAGTCGGAAAGAGAAAAACAAATACTGTATGCTAACACATATATATGGAATCTAAAAAAAAAAAAATGGTTCTGAAGAGCCTAGAGGCAGGACAGGAATAAAGATGCAGATGTAGAGAATGGACTTCCCCCACGGGGAAGGGGAAGGGTAAGCTGGGACAATGTGAGCGAGTGGCATGGACATATATACACTACCAAATGTAAATAGATAGCTAGTGGGAAGCAGCTGCACAGCACAGGGAGATCAGCTCGGTGCTTTGTGACCACGTAGAGGGGTGGGATAGGGAGGGTGGGAGGGAGATGCAAGATGTATATGTAGAGCTGATTCACTTTGTTATTAAGCAGAAACACACCATTGTAAACCAATTATACTCCAGTAAAGATGTTAAAATAAAAGGGGGGGGGGATTGGATTAGAAAATTGCCAAGATCAGACCCCTTTTCACTGGGATAGTGTATGATTGATAGGGCATTGAAAATT
The DNA here is from genome assembly GCF_000442215.2 of Lipotes vexillifer. Lineage (NCBI taxonomy): Eukaryota > Metazoa > Chordata > Mammalia > Artiodactyla > Lipotidae > Lipotes > Lipotes vexillifer. The sequence goes on from NW_006781636.1 coordinate 81,159, forward strand.
GTTATGAATTAATTTACATAGATTTTTGTCTCTGCCAGTGCTTTTAGTAATTAGAAATGTGATTTACAGAAACAATTTTTCAAAAGCTATATTTTATTAATTAAAATGGGAAGGAAGAAAATAGCCTAATACTTACTCAAAGTCTGTCATGCATCAAGTATTGTACTCAAAGTCTGTCATGCATCAGGTATTGTCTGGAGTGTTTCTTCTTTTGTGATTTCAATCTAATCCCTGTAAAAGCCCAGGAAAATTCCTATTCCAGTCAGAAGGCCCTAGAACATTCTCATTGCAGATAAGAAAGCAGACTTAGAGGTGAAATAGCTTGCCTAAGTTTAAAGTGCTAGTAAATGACAGAAGTAGGGTCCAAGTTCAGGTTTTGTGATTCTAAATGCAGTGCTGTTGATAGCTGAAATTCTTTTATAATCCTGCAAATGCAAGAGCCCCTTTCCTGTAAATTAACCGGCCGGTCCACTTTAGTGGACAGTGATTGAGAATAACAGCACGTGTGAGCAGGGCTGCTTGTGCCCTTCATTTCATCCTTTCCTTCAGGGTCCTCCATAAGGCTTAAGTTAGCCACTCAGTCTGACTGAATTACCAAATGAATGTCTCTCTCCTTTCTGCTCTCAGTAACTCTTTTTTCTTTGAGAGGAAAAATAAAAATAAAGCACAGTTAAGTATTAAAGCAAAATCAATTCTGTGTTTTTAATCAAGTAAATGCCAGCAAAAAATCCCAAGTTTAAAACCCCAAGGCAGGGCTTCCCTGGTGGTGCAGTGGTTGAGAGTCCGCTTGTCGATGCAGGGGACACGGGGTCGTGCCCCGGTCTGGGACGATCCCACATGCCGCAGAGCGGCTGGGCCCGTGAGCCATGGCCGCTGAGCCTGCGCGTCTGGAGCCTGTGCTTCGCAACGGGAGAGGCCACAACAGTGAGAGGCCCGCGTAGTGGCAGAGGAAGAAATTAATACTATATAAGCTAATGAAAATTTTTAAGTATTTGCCAGGACATTGTATTGTAGGAGCACAGCAAGTCGCCACTTTACATTTTCTGCCTTTCTGTGTGATTAAAATAACGATTTTGAGGCTGTATGAATTTTAACCACGATTCTATCCCAGTTTATGAAATGTTCTTTTAAAAATGCAGCATCGTTATAAAGCATCATTATCAATTAACATTCATAAACGATGAGCAGGCGGCTTGAAATGACTCCGAGGTCACACAGTAGGGCCTGTAGGTGGTCAAATCCCCATTCACACTTGGCACCTGGAAAACATTAAACCCTTAAGCAACGAGGCCTGTGAACCACTTAGCCGTTCTTTTGAGTCACAGAAATGCCTCATAGGGAATCTACTCAGGCAGAGCAGGCAGCTGGGCAGGCGTGCCAGATGTGCCATTTGCCGCATGGAGGCCAAGTGTTCTCCTGTGGTGTGGAAGACGCACCAGAAGTGCTTTCCAGGCTTAGCTGTCTCCTTCGCCCCCAACATTCTGTCCTTTACTTAGTGTTCAATTTCCCCTCATCTCCTACCACTACCACCATCCGCCCTTCTATTTCTTCTAGCTCAGAAAGGGTTGTTTTAATATTAATATCTAGATTGGTCTATTCCAGAAGCTAATAGTCCTTGCCAATTTTGAGCTCAGGTAAACATATCTATCTATCTGTCTGTCTGTCTATCCATCCATCTAGATTGTAAGCAGAGTTCTTTCAGTCTGGGGCTGTGAGATTTTCCAGGTATTTTACTTCCTATTTTGTTCTCTAGATGTCTCTGGCTTGGTTTCAATATAGGCTCAGGTATGGCCACTAGATAAAGTAGATACAGTTATCACGGGCTTGTGAGAGTAATTGCTTTAATGAGGGGTCTGATGAGCTTCTGTTGGTCCCCCAGGAAGCATGTCATAAGGGACTGTGTTTATAATTGACTCTAATCCGCTCTAATCTTCCACCTTAACCTCCCCAAGAATTAAGTGATTGATTTTTGGTCTCTTGAAAAGAAAATAAAGACCTCCTGGGATGAAACTTGGCAGCTGCTCAAAGACAAAGAGACAGTCCAGGGCTGGCACCATTTGTATTTGGATGTGAAGAGCTAACTGGACCTAATCAGGCAGTTTCCTCCCACGTCCCCGTAGAATCCCAGTTTTTGGTTCCTAATTGAGCACTAGCACCATCCTGGGTCAGAGCTTAGACAGAATTTCATAACCATTTCTTTACCTCAATGCCAGATATCCATAAGGCAAACGTGGCAGAAATGGTGTAGGCAAAGGTTATTCTTTAGCATTCTGCTTCCTCTAAGAATCACATCTCCCTCCCTGGCCCCCAAGTGCAAGGCCTGTGGTTCCCAGTTTGCTGCTCTTAGGCTGCAGGCACTACCCTTTTTCTCCTCACCCCCTCAGGAAGGCCACAGCATGTGTAGTTTCCCTCTAACAAAGACCTTTTCCCCATATATACTGGCGTCAGCTGCTACAACAATGAGCTGTTGGGACAAGCAGAAGTTAAATTTTAGATTGGATATTATTCACACAAGTTCTTGTCTTTTTAAAAAAATCTACTAGTGAAAATGGAGCCACAGTTATAAACCAATGTGAGTGGAGAATGATATAGAAGCTTTGAGGGGAAGTGGACCTTCTCTCTTACCTCTTTTCTTCCCTTCAGCCCTGTTCTCCCCACTCTGCAGCCACTTTTTGAGTTTCCATTTCTCCCTGTATAGCCCACAGTCTGTCAGAGTTTCCTCCCTTTGTACCTCCACTCGCAACCTCCTGACATCACCACCTTGCTGAACTGCAACTTGCTGTCATGCTGACACCAAGGATTGTTGATTCTAGTCCAAGGTCAACGTGTCACCTTCTGCCGTGTCCTCACATCTGCTCAGGCATCCGTTTCCTCATTTCTTTGCCCTCCTTTCACCATCCTCCCGGTCCACAGTCCAAAACCCCATGTTCCGCTTTCCTCAGGGCTCCTGCATCACTAATCTTCAGCAAATAATGCAACTTCTCTTCTGTTTATATGTAAAGTCGAGGGCTCGGATCTGAATTTCTTCAACTTCCTTACTCCCCACATCCCAATTTTACTATAATATTTCTTAACCTCCCTGTCAAAGCAGAAGCATTTCCCCCCGCCCCTTTATTCTTTGCTGTCTGATCACTCCATCTGTGCTCTGGATCTCGGCTCTCTTAAGCATCTTCCAGACATTTTCCTGTAAATTTTCTACTCTCTCTTGAATTATTAGTCTTCTTCATCCGCTTCCTCTCGGCCTAAAAAAAATGCTATATTACCAAAAATCCTGTCGTAAACATACTTAATTGCTTCCCCTCCTGCTACCAAACTTTTTGTTTATTTTCCCCTCGAAAAACTCCTCTATTCAGTCAGCTTCCCAAATTCAAGTTTGGCCTCTGTGCACACTATTCTTCTGCCACTGCCTATTTGAGCTTTCTAGTGAGAAACAGAGCAGGGAGGAAGGATAGACAGGGAAGGAAAGAAGAAAGAAAACAGAATTTCAGGAAGACTAGTATTATGGAGTGGAAGGTTGAGTGACCTTCAAAGAAGGAGAAAGGCCTGCCACAGAAGTGTGTGGGGGCGGGGCATGGGAGCAGAAGAGCACTGCCTTGGACTTGCCCACAGAAGCCAGAACACATTTCACAGGGGCCCCACCCTCTGGGCAAGGGGAGTCAAGAGAGGAGAGAACCAGTGTTCCATTCCAGCCAGGTGAACCCTCAACACAGTCAGTTCGTGGGTGAGTTGCTGGGACAGAGCAGTGGAGTTCCCCGTACAGCAGGTCGGGGGCTGACCTTGGCCTCTTGCCACACACTGCTGAGTGGAGGGATCAGTCAGCTGCTGATGCTCAGTCCTAGACGGAGCTGCTAGAGGACGAGGGCATCTCCTGCTTAGGTAACCTGGTGCCCCCTCACCTCCCACACACTAATGCACCCATGCTACTAGCCCCAGGTACCTCAGTTTAAACAAAGCATTTACTGTTTTCCAAGTTGTATTCTGTCTTAAGCGTGTTCACTCTTTTCTCCACGCCTGTGTCAGATGATGTCTTTCTTACTTAAATTAATGACAAATGTTCTTGGTCTTTAACCTAATCAGCAAACTTCAGGACCTGTCATCAAACTTACGTGTACAAGAAGGAAAGCCAGACCAAGGCTTGAGTATAATTCAAAGAGAAGAGAATGTTTTATTGTTTTGTCCCACTGAGACCTTGAGCCAGACAGATCCAGTTTATGTCAGAAAATATTAAAGGACCAACTCTACAGCATGTGGATTTGGGGGCATATGCCATATTTGATACGGGAAAGAGAGGAATATCCCATGACTGGGTACAAGGGAAATGTCAAAGGCAAGTGTACTCAACAGCAACCTAAAAGGAAATGAGAGAGAAAGCCAGTGTGGAAAGAACCGTGAGTCTGTCTCAGCCAAAAAAAAAAAAAAAAAAAAAATCTCCTCGCTTAGATAGGCAATACTGAACCTGAGTAAAGACATTCATCTTTGTGTTCCTGCTTTCTTTTATGGTGTCATTATTCTAGGCAAGGATTATTCCTGTCTGGTTTCCACTGAACCCCCAGAGTCACTGACACATAAACACTAACTTGCTTAGGGAACTCCACTGGCAGCAGAGCCCAGGGAAATTGTGTCATCCATTTGAGATGTCTCACATTCCAGACACACTGTTATCCCAGGCCATTGCTGGCTCCCTTGAAAGCAATAAGCAGATAATATAGGAAGCTGTCAGGAAATCCAATATCTAAACCCAATATGAGATTGTGGCCCCAATCTAATAAGAATAGATTCATTTTGCTTTATTCCTGTTTTGTCACCTGCTTTGTGGGGAAAGTGAAACATGATAAATCAGAACATTATGGTCAACTCGGAGTACATATTGACTCATCATTCCCTAAAATTTTATGCCAAACATTTTTTTTAAATTTTTTTGCGCAGTACATGGGCCTTTCACTGTTGTGGCCTCTCCCGTTGTGGAGCACAGGCTCTGGACGTGCAGGCTCAGCGGCCATGGCTCATGGGCCCAGCCGCTCTGCGGCGTGTGGGATCTTCCCGGACCGGGGCACGAACCCGTGTCCCCTGCATCGGCAGGCAGACTCTCAACCACTGCGCCACCAGGGAAGCCCCTGCCAAACATTTTGAACCATGTAAATTCATGGAGACTGAGTTTCATAGCGATCCCCTCCTTTCTATCACAGTATTATAACCTTCCTCTGCTAAGGAAGCTAAAAGACTTCCTCAGGGTTAGCTTAAAAGACCTGATTGCTGGATGATCTGGGACTAATTTAAATTCACAGATGAATTTAATAGAAATGTGAACATTCATCTGATATAGACTAAGTTGCCTCTGACCAACACCACTCCAGAAAGCAGCTGGGGCAGGTGCATTGGCTAACTTGCCTATGATTTCCATGGAATACACAGTTTTATTAAAACTTAAATTTGGTTTGAGAAAAATCACTAAGGAGGCAAAAGGATAGAGAAACTGAGATCTCAGACTCTTCCAATTTAGTAGTTTACTTTAAAGTAGATTGATTTATTAATTCAATTTTAAGTATCTTTTATAGTGGCTCTATCCGCTAATCAGTACCATCTGTGTATTGGGTGGCTGTTTACTTTGGGCTTTGATGTAAGCCCTAGCAAAAATCTTCCCGTTAATCCAATCACTACAACAGACTATGATTAGTTTACTGTAGCATTGATTTTTAAGGATCACAGAAAAAGCCTCCTTAGTCAGGGCATTGGGGGTGGGGGGGAGGGCAGGGGAGGAGTATTAAGGGATTATAGGCTGCATCTGCCAGAACACAGATATTCATCCATATAATTTATTGTAATTATTTGTGATTTACATGGTCTATCATCTTCTGTATATTTCATGAAAATCTTATATTTTATAACTTAATGGCAGGCCATGCAGACTACTGTGTTGGATCTCTAAAAGTCATTTAGTGATGACCATTAAACTTGCCTTGACTCAATAAACTAGAAGGCAGCTTTCATTTTTAGCAGTTTACTAATGAGGAAATGCCAGCCTGGAAAAGTTAAATGACCCGTCTGCCCAACCTCACTGAGTTGGAGAAGAGCTATGTCTAGAAACCATCTTCCTTCTCTTGACTCCCCTCCTCTGTGTCTTATTTTTATTAGTATTACCGTGTAGCTACCCTATGGGCCAGGCTCTGTACCAAGTGCTTTCACGTAAGTGATCTCACTGAATTCTCACAGCGACCCTGGAGGATGGGTATTGTCATTAGCCTCATTTTATATGTAAGAAACCCAAGGCTCAAAGAACTTAAGTGACTTGACCGAGGGCATTTAACTAATAGCTAGTGAATCCCAGACATCAAACTGAAGTTTGTTTCAATCCAAACCCTCAGTTCCTAACCATACCCCATACGTAACATTGCTTAGAAAGATGGCATTTCAGGGCTCTCACGTGCTTTTCTCATTTCCCCAAGGTCTGTCTCCTGATTTGCTAAACTGCCCATGCTTGGAGCTCAAACCCTTGTCTGAAAATCATTCCCTGTGACCACCTTTTGCTCCATACATCACTGTCTGTTAGGGATTCAAAACATAGCTGGGAGCTTTAGTTAATGATGGATGACACTAAACTAAGCACCAATCACTTTTCTCCAGGTCTTTTGAATCTGCAGTTGATACAAGTAGAGAAAAATAAGTTAAAAATTGTTTTTATCAAGGAAAGAATAAGTGCAAACTAACATTTTGACAAAAGGTTATTGTTATCATTAGAAAAACAAAATTTAAAAAGTACTGTGCGGGGCCTCCCTGGTGGCGCAGTGGTTGAGAGTCCGCCTGCCGATGCAGGGGATACGGGTTCGTGCCCCGGTACGGGAGGATCCCACATGCCGTGGAGCGGCTGGGCCCGTGAGCCATGGGCGCTGAGCTTGCGCGTCCGACAACGAGAAAGGCCACGACAGTGAGAGGCCCACATATCGCAAAAAAAAAAAGTACTGTGCATTTTGTGTTAATAATAACTAATTTTGCAGTGGGTTTACTTTGGTGCTAGGCGCTTTACATGTCGTCACTCTTTGCACCCACCCTATTTTACAGACACAGCAGCTCAGAGAGGTTAAACATCTCATTTAAGGTCACTACGGGGAAATGGCAGAGCCAAGAACTGAAGCAGATCTAACTGTAGAGCCCACATTCGACACTCAATTACTCCAAATTGATAAAGGTATTTCTCCTTATATCTATGTACAGGTTTAGGTGTGATAATCCTTGTGATTAGAAACATGAGGTAGGATGCTGGATACACAAAGATGAAAAGCATTAAAAAATTTTTTTAAATAGAAGTAATATTTTTCAGAAATCAAACTGAAGGCTAAATGGATGATTAGCAATATTGAGTATGAGCAAGAGAAATTATCTTTAAAAATTAGAGAATATAGAGAAGATTTTGATTTATGATGTATTTAGTGTTATGAATGATGCCCCCCAACCCTGAAAAATACGTGCAAGTTTTAATCCCCAGTACCTGTAAATGTGACCTAATTTGAAAAAGGGTCTTTGCAGATGTAATTAAGTTAAAGATCTTGAGATGAGGTCATCCTGGATTAACAGAGTGGGCCCTAAATTCAATGACTAATGTCCTTATTAGAAACAGACGAGGAGAGGACACATTGGAGTGATGCTGACAGACCCCAGGAGCTCAGGAGCCAAGGAACAGATTGTTCCCTAGAGTCTTCGGAGGGAGAGAGGCCCTGCTGACACCTTGATTTTGGACTTCTTGTTTCCGGAATTGTTACATTGGGCTGGCCAAAAAGTCCGTTCGGGTCCTTCCGTGAGATGATACAGAAAAACCCAAACAAACTTTTTGGCCAACCCAATAGAATAAATTTCTATTATTTTAAGCTACCAGGTTTCTGGTAATTTGTTACAGCAACCCCAGAAAACCAATACAACATGTTATAGTGTTTAATCTCTACATAAAAAAAACTATATTTTTTAAAACCCATAGTCTCCAGTATCTCTATCCAATGGATTTAGTGCAAACCATGACAACATGTCAGGATCCAGGACTGCATGGACACTTACCATTTACCTTCAGATGATGGTATAGAATGTCTCGATAGATATTCATGGAAAAGGAATCTTAGTTCACAGTTTGTGGCTGGGTCCTGCTACCAGTCAATTTAAATCCAGTCAATTTCCTGTTTTGCTTATTTCTCAGGTATTCATTTCCACTCCTAACAGGTCATGGGAGTATTTTCCTGGCCCCTGAGATTTCATGCCCCATATTATAAAGGTAAAGAATTCGTTGGAAAAATCCAAGGATTTTCCTAAATAAGGGCTTCAGGTTGATGTCTGTGCTCACTCGGAACTCGTCAGGGGAACTTGGTCCTACCTAGAATGTTGAGACCTAATGAAAAAAAAGAAGTCTTTTAAATGGTAACACTTATTCTCCCCAGGGAATGCTCTAGACGTACAAGGAGGTGACAGAAATGGTGGAACTGAAGGGTACTGATCCTTCACCAGTCTTTAAAAGCAAGAACTGGGCTTCCCTGGTGGCACAGTGGTTGAGAGTCCGCCTGCCGTTGCAGGGGACGCGGGTTCGTGCCCCGGTCCAGGAAGATCCCACATGCCGTGGAGCGGCTGGGTCCGGGAGCCATGGCCACTGAGCCTGTGCGTCCGGAGCCTGTGCTCCGCAACTGGAGAGGCCACAGCAGTGAGAGGCCCGCGTACCGCAAAAAAAAAAAAAAAAAGCAAGAACTAAATGCTATTCTACCATGGTTAGAGTCTCAAAAGAATGCCTTAGTCACGCTATACACAGAACATAATGACACACTCTCCTGATTTCAACTGTTTCTTCCATGAAGTCTGGGATCCTCTTGCAGCCATTGCCAACAGAGGGAGCTCCTTCCCATGACAGAACATACCTCATTGCACAAGACTGAAGTAAGTGGCATCTTCTTAAACCCTTCTCAAAGGAGGAAAAGCTCCTCACCTGGCTTTCATCCATCATGCTGCTGAACATTCTCTAACTGGTAGTTTCTGAGGTGCCTCCTCACCAGTAGGCTGGGCACTCAACAGCAAGTCCTGTCCCGGTCCAGGTGGACCAGCAAAGGAAGCCTGCAGCCTTTCCTGTTACAATAACTGAGGACCATACAGCTGCTGTGCTGGATGTTGTCAGTTTGTCTCCTCTGTATCCATCATGTTCATCGTCCTGGTAAGCTAAGCTGTGTGGACTGTGTAAATGAGCTCCCTTGACCTCTGGTTCAGCCAATGGGCGCACATAAATACCCTGATCTCATGCTCCTTCTCTCTGTTTGACAAAATAAAAATTATATATTTGTCAAAACTACTTGAAAAAATAGAGGGAGGAAAAAAGAGTGAGGTCAAGTTATTTCCATCCCCAGGCCCCTACCTGAGGGGTTGCCATGGCTTGGCTGCACTTCTGCACTGAAAGACACAATTCGGGTCAGGAGGGCCTCCCCCTACAGCCATTCTCTCTGGTGATCCTCTTCCGTTTCCCCTCAGTCCTAAGAAAGGAAATGGCTTCTTGGTGTTGCCAGTTCTGAGAACTGTGCCATCCCTTGTAGTTTCCCCTATACCCTACCACACCTTTATAAATAAACTGTATATTAAGCTCTACTCAGTTATCACTTTTGAGGGTGCTTTCTGTTTTCTGCTGGGAAAATGTTGGCTAACCAACTCTGGAATACTTCAGCTCCCAGGGAGCAATTACTTCAGTAAATGCTAAGCCACCAGTGACAGCAAAAGTCACATGGTGGCTTTTCTGATATCTTAAAAATATTATGTGCCTGTATGTAAGAGACCTAGATTTTACCATGTTCATTTCCCCACAGTTACAGCATTATACCACTTAACTCTGACTGTCAGAGAAAATCATTTTGTCATTGGTAGATGTAAGTTTCTCACACTTATTTCTATCTTAAGTACTGCTCTTGAATTCCATGGCTCATGTAACGAGGATTTATGTATTTTCTACAGTTGATTTGAGTATTTGGCAAGTCAGCCATGAAATGTCTTTAAATTTATATTCACTTTGTCAAGGTATATATTGTCTGCTCTTTTATGAACTGCTAATTTCCTTAGTCTAATATACTTCATAGGGGACCTAAAGGTCATAATTTGTGGTAGATCCAGTGGGGGTCCTTGAACTGCTAATTCTTACAGTGGTCACTCCTCTCCGTGATAATCTGAAAATACATCAGGGGAGAGAAAAGGTTCTCTATCTTTGCTCTGTAGATCAACCCTAGTGCCTGACATAGAGTTGGAGCTCAGTATTTGTTGAGAAGCCCATCAGGGTGAAGGATATCTTATTTTTAGGATGACTTGACTAGTTTTTTTCAATTTTGTGTATGTTGTGAGATGAATATGGGAAGTGGTATTTCTTAGTCAAAGAGAGTTTCACCCAAAAACATTCATATAGTATCCATGGGGGCTTGAGATAGAACAGTGAGTAAGGAGACAGCCTTTGTACTCATTCCTCCAAAAGCACAGCTGAGATCAGGGCCTTCTTACAGTTACTTGAGAATATTATCCTCTGAAACAGGAATCGGGGACTGAAAAGAATAAAGTAAAGAAGGAGGGAAAGCCAATCCAAGGGTGCATCATCAAGCAGCTAACACTGTGGACGAATGTGGCAGGGGCCCTCTGGGTGCCCTCTGAGGAGTTGGGTAGAACACCTGAGAATCAACCACCTGAATGTCAGAAGAAGACGGATTTATGCACCAGCCCCTGCTCCCCATTGGTCAGGTGTCACCCCGTGGGGCATTAACTCCCTTGTACTTCCAATGTTGTGCATGTGTCAGAGTGGATGACATACTGTGTCCTGGCCCCGGAGATGTCCAACTCAGAAAGTAAGAGGTGTTCAGGGCAGCTGGGGAGAGGTGCCTTCAGGCTGTAGATGTGAGCTGCCGGTTGCTGCCACAGCAGCTGGAGGGCAAAGGCAGATAGAGAGGACGTTTGCCAAGGTACAGAGACCCTGTCCTCACAGAGCTTGCATTCTAACGGAAAGTGACAGTATACCTACGAGAGAATAAGAAACGTAACTTACAGAGACCCATGGTGGGAGGAGGGCGCTTGGCGGGGGAAGATTTGGTCACAGGGGTCGGGAAAGACCTCACAGAGGAAAGGGCATTTGAACAACCCCAGAATGAAAGAATCCAGTCATGTAACAAGCCTGTGGAAGAG
>NW_006781636.1:92420-93837 GCF_000442215.2 Lipotes vexillifer
AAGAGCGTTCCAAGCAGAGAAAACGGTAAATGCAAACAACCTGGAATTTAATGAACACGAAGAGCCTGAGAGACAGAAAGGGAAGAGGGGGCAGGACTGTGGTGAGAGAGGGAGTGTTGAGCGGGGGGTAGGCGAGCTGCGGTGAAGTGCTGGGTTCCTCTCAAGCATGTGTATGACCTAGACGCATATGAATAAAGGAGCTTGGACATTTACAGAACTGGCATTTGAGGTTTGCACCTCTCACAAGTAACTCTCAGGGATCTCTGAGCAGTTTTCTGTCATAGAGGCACGTGTCTGAGTTACGTGTGCTGTGAGGTTGGCATGGGTGGGGATGAATTGCTTTGCTGGGGAGTGAATCTGGTTGACAACCCAGCATCCACATTTCAGCCTGGTTTTGTTGTCTTTTACTCATGGCCGTGTACATAGCAACATCTGTGATATGATTAATCTTTGTTTCTGTGGGGGGAAAAAAGGTAGCCCAAGGTAAAGCCAAACCCTGGAGTTCAATATTTATGGTATAAATAACTCTGTAACTTCAAGTTCATCATTTCCCTTTCCTGGCCACCAGATTCCTCATATGTAAAATAAGGCGGTTGGTCCTTTTGAGGTTTCTTTGTTCTGTGACTGTGGTTAGACTGTGAAATTGATACAAATACACCTAATTTCGAGTAGATTCTAACTTTCTCAAAAGCAATGAAGCACGATTCTGTTTTAGGGGAAAGAAAGCTTTTCTAACATTCTCAAAAGTGACAAAACATGATTTTGTTTTAGGGGAAAAAAAGGTTTGAGGATCTTCAGAGTCCTTCCTTCAGAGGACTCTCCACACACAGCGTTTTCCACATACATTTGTTTGCGTCAGCGTTCTCCTAGAGATATGCCTTCCTAGCCAGGTGCTGGGTCATTAGAGCAGCTTCCCCATTCAGCACTGGTGGAGTGTATTGGGGATAAAGGAGAAACTGAAAAGAGAAAGAGAATTGCTTGGAGATGTAAACAGAAGACCTCTAGTCGTTCCCTGAGCAAAACCAGAGGGGAAAATAAATAATAAATGGCTAAAGAACAGTGAAAATAGGATAAAACTGATGCTGAATTATATAACACCAGAGTGAGGTTAATTCAGTAACTTCCATTAAAAAATAGCATGCCCGGGCTTCCCTGGTGGCGCAGTGGTTGAGAATCTGCCTGCCAATGCAGACGACACAGGTTCGAGCCCTGGTCTGGGAAAATCCCACATGCCATGGAGCAACTGGGCCCGTGAGCCACAATTACTGAGCCTGCGCGTCTGGAGCCTGTGCTCCGCAACAACAGAGGCCGCGATAGTGAGAGGCCTGCGCACCGCGATGAAGAGTGACCCCCACTTGCCACAACTAGAGAAAGCCCATGCACAGAAATGAAGACCCAACACAGCCATAAATAAATA
>NW_006781636.1:93847-95125 GCF_000442215.2 Lipotes vexillifer
AAAAAAAAAAAAAAAAAAAAAAAAAAAAAAATAGCATGCCTGGTCTCACCCAAAGTAGTCAGAATTCCTCCAGGAAATTAACTTGAAAAGCAAGCAAGCAAGCAAACAAATACACAAACAGAAACTTTTAAAACAAATATATATGTATGTGTTTATATATATGTGTGTGACTATATATATATATATATATATATATATATATACACACACACATACGTATACAAATATATACATATAAATCACTCACTATTTCCTCTGTGACATACAGGTGCAGGTTAGTAGAGAAAAATGTCATGGGAATTTAAAAAAAAAAAACTTATGTTTTCTAGATTGTTGCTTCCTTGTCAAGATGTTAAAGTTTAATCATGTTGAAATAAGACTCAGTATAACAAGTAGTACAGGATTCTTTATAACAAAACGTTTGACCTTGGTCAAGGCAATTTTACCTCGGGCCTCAGTTTTTCTCATCTGTAAGATGAAGGGTTCTGTCTATACTGGATGATCCTACAGTTACTTCTAGCTCCAACATTTTATAAATCTTGGCAGAAAATATACCAGCTTCGTGCGCGTTCATGCCTCTGTTTTTGACTCTTCCACAAAAAAGGGAAATCTTTCGAAAGTTAGACTTTTTCTCTAGAAGAGGGAGTAGATTTTTATTTACAACTATCCTCTATATTATGTTCCACGCTGGGGTCTGAGGTTCAGAGCAATGTCCCTGGTCTCTGTAAGAATCTCAATCACCAAATAAAATGAAATAATGTACATTACAAAGTTTTTATTGAGCCAGAAATGAGAAGCAATACCTTTTAAAAAGATGTTCAGGGGCTTCCCTGGTGGCGCAGTGGTTGAGAGTCCGCCTGCCGATGCAGGGGACACGGGGGGCCATTACACCTGGCAGAGTGAGCCATGAGGGCAGGAAATATGGTGCTTACTCAGCATGTCACACATTTATGAGCTTGGTGGCATCAAGAGACATCCTGACTGCTTTGCATCAGCAGTTAATTAAAAAAAAAAAAAAAGTTCAGCAATGAGGACTATCTTTCTATCCCACCATTTACTCTCCCCATTACAATTGTTCCTCCTCCAAGAAAATAATTTGGTTTAGCTCTCGGTTACCCTGGAAATGCTGTTAATCATAATCTCCTATTTCCTGTTAGCGTTACTTAATTAAGGTTGCTTTAAGCAACATCACTACAAGAAAGAGAGAAAGGAAGGGAAGGAAGGGAGGGAAGGAGGGAGGGGGGAAAAACACCAGCATGGTCTCTCTCCCTCTCTTTC
>NW_006781636.1:95135-113462 GCF_000442215.2 Lipotes vexillifer
TCAAACTTAGAACTCCATTTAAAGACAAATTATTGGGGAAAAGGAAGAGGGGGATTATTGACAAAGGTCAGATCCAGTCCTTGGCTGACTTTCCCTAGCCTATTGTTTTCACCAAGTGTAGCAACACAGTATCGCTACATGAATCGATAGTTGTAAAAATATAATGTGGTTAAGAATATGTTTGTAGCAGTCTACAGAAAAACCAGGGTGTGTGATTTTTGCTCCACACTATCTTTTTTTTAAGCTCTAAAATCAGTTGAACACTTCTCGGTTTTTCAAGGTGTTTTTAAATTTCTCCATTGAATGTGAAGACACATTTGAAATAAATTTAATTGCTTTGAAACCAGGTAGAATGTAGAATTTAAAATATTTCTTCTAATGCTCACTATGCTAACTTAACTCTAGAGATGTTAAAGGTTTTGCAAGTGTTTTTCTGCAAAAGTCACCATTATTGAGTTATTATTGAGTCATTAGCTTCCCAGGGCTTTGGCAAAATCAGGATTGATCTCTCTTTCTCTCTTTCTCTTTCTCTGTCTCTCTCTCCCTCTCCTTATTTCAACTTGCCACTGAAAAGAAAAATTCAAAGATTACTTACTATGATTATTCAATTGAATTTTGTAATTCTATTTCTCAAAGTAAAAAATATTCTAAAATTTCTCTTACTTAAAAACTATTTTTCTGGACATCTGTAGAATAATATATTATGCAACTATTTTAAAGGAAAAAGTTTATCTTTGTTTTATAACATGTATGTATGTCTACAATATATTATGAAGTGAAAAAAAGCACGGGTTAGAGTACATGCAGTAAAAATAGTAAAAATCCAGTTTCTTCATATAACATATTTATGTAAATGTCTAGAAAGATATAAGACAAAATATAAGTACTTTGGTTGTCTTTGGGTGGTTAGGATTCCAACTGATTTTTATTTTCTTTGTTATCCTTTTGAAGTGTTTTGTTGTAATGAGCAGCTATTGATGCTGTCATTACAAAAATGTATTACATTAAAATCAGTCCTTACTGGATGGATTGAGCATGGTGGAAATGATGGTGATAAAACAAATTGCTGTGTGGAAAGTCTCATGAAGTTCTTTCTCTTCCATTAGATGATAATTCTTAAAATTCATAAAATTTGAGTGAAAGCCAAAAGGAGGACCTTCATTCTCATGGAGGCAGGGCCTCGACCTGTACCTAATAGGTCATCCCTCACTTCTAGTTCAAAGTCTAGTGATCCCTGATGAGTGCTCCTGGGGTAGGGAAGGGAGCAGGAATCCATTCTTCCATCAGGAATCCAGCTCTGTGATGGTTTTTCTTTCCTCCTAATTCTGATGCATGAAAATTCAGAGGAGATTTTGATTCCATGTCCAACTGGACACTAAGCCTTACCTCCTTTTTTTGTAATGTCCATGCCCCCATCATACTTTACCATGACAATTGCCAGTAGGAAAGTTCTCATCCTCAGGTGCCTAAAGAAATACAGAATTCCTAACAGGTCTCCTGCCTCTTTTATTCTCCCTTATTTTTTTCAATCTTCACATGTCCACCTACTAATTCACCTAATTCATCCTACTAAAATGTTACTTTTAAATATGTTACTCTTTTGTTGAAAATCCTATAACTCTCTCTGACATGAAGAAAAAAATCTATAGCTTAGAATTCGAAGCCCTCCAGATTCTAAGCTCATCCCTAGCATGACTTTGCCCAAGTCCCCCAATAAAGCCTCTGCTTCATGATAACAGCTGACTCACTGAATTGGCCTTGAACTTCAGTACTCCCAAGGGTTGGCTCTGCCTAGAATGACTTACCTCATGGTTTCCACCAGACTCACTTCTACAATAGAAAGCCAAGTTAAGATTCCACGCTTGAGATGTTCCTAGCCCACCTGATCCCTAGGAGATCATCCCCTTTTCTAAAGACCTGTGCTACCTACTCATTTACTTCTGTGTCTATGTTACCTGACTCTCTGGTGCACATGGATATTTTCTCCCCAGCAAAATGATATGAATTTGCCTCTGAAGTTCAAGATTTTGTTTTGTGTGTGAAACTGACTGCTTCTGTTTTCTCTTTATATGCAGTAGACTCCAATCTAAGGCAGAAGAAACACCATGCAGTTGGGATTTGGTGAGCAGGGAGGATAATAGAAGAGATTGACATGACTTCCATAGAAGAGTTATTTTTAAGTATAGAGAATGCCTACCCTCATGCTGAAAGGGCCTTTAGAAAATATTCCCAGGACTGAAAAGCAGTGAGGGCAATTCCCATCACTGGGCTAGCAGTGCTGGTCTGTGGGGTGTTGCTGCCACCTGCTGCATGCAAACAGCCACGGAGGGGCTGGCTCAGGGCTCTTAGCTGCAGGACGCGAGGTGAGCACAATTAATATTCTGTGGGCATCTGAAATTTTTCTTCTATTAGAGCCTGGGTGAATCTCAAAGGAAAATCAGTCCAATCTGATGACTCTAGGCCTCAGAAGTATAAAAACCACACCCAGCATGGGCAACTTTGCCCAGTAGCCACTAAATGGGGCCCTGGGCATCCCAACCCCAGGCATGGATTCCATTAAAAGTTACTCTGTAGCTCTGGAAAACAAGTAAGGATTTCCCTTTTTCTGAACCTGAGAGATTTATTTGAAGAGTTGCTTCACCTTCAGGCAATAAGAGATAAGAGACCTGTAGATGATTCAAGGGGGAGGATATTTTCTTAGAGAATTCAATAAATTTAGATTCTTATTGGTTTCTACTTAGGTAGATTCCTCTTAATATGACAAGCCTCCCCAGGCTTGTAATGTCTCCCAGTTTAATAGGGACACCAACCTACAGATCAGGGTCTTCTATCTTCTGGCCTGTTTTTGCCTCTATACTCCATCATCGTGATTTACTAGAATTTCTAGGAGGAAAGGGGCAGAGATGAAGGCGTCGAGAGCAGTGATGTTTCTTCCTGCCTTTCAGTCAAAGACTTTGAACTCCCCAGCCCTCCCTGAAAATATCCCTGTCAGCCACAACTGACCCAACACCTCCAGGGACCTGAGACCTACTGGGGAGGTGGTAGTGGGGGATAGGAATAAAAGTTTGGGAGCCCTGGAGTAGGAAATCAGTAACTCCATTTCCTGGCCTTGGCAGGAAACATCATTAGCTGAGTAGTAATGAGTATGACAATTGTCATGGCAAATATTTGTAGTGGTGGTGTAGAGGGTAGCCTGGATGTCCAGGAAGACAGTAGCCCTATTTCACCATATGCAAATGTCTTCTCCCAAGTAATTCTAATCTCCTGAATGGCAAGAGTGATGCTTTATATCTTAGCATCATCCATATTCCCCCCCAAGTCCTTGCATAGGACAGATCAGTACACACATGATGTCATGATACATGATGACATGATACATAATGATGACCTGGTCAGAATGATCTCTCCCTGACCTCAAAAGAGTAACCATCTCAGGAATACAACTCAGTCTTCTCATTTGTCTTTAGCCTTGCTGGTAGTAATGAGATTAGGGTCACGGAATATTTCACCAATTGTTCATAAGATGGTACATATTAATTCATTTTTATTCTTTGTTCATTAAACTTATGCTGTAGTTCCAGCCTAATGTTTCTTTTCTTAACGTTGGCAGGTAAAGACAGCCTATTTTACCCCAGGGTATAAAACCAATACAGTTGTATCTGACAGGGAACAGTCATCATGTCCTTCTGCGAATAACCAGGGATTTTTACCAAGGAGTCACTTCCCTGAAATCCGGTCCTCTGTAAATGGAAGTAAGTGGGTGGATGTAACAGGGCCTGGTAACCAGCTGAGGTGGGAGATTCTCTCCACCTTTGGATTCTGATTGTTTCTGTCTTATTCTACATGATTTTTGCTGAGGTAAAGACATGCTTTTCTTTCATCATCAAAACAGACCCGCCAGCAGGGTGGGAGAATTCCCTACTTGACCACCAGCCTATCCCAGACACAGAGTGGAAAAGGAGCCCTCGCCTCCTCACCTCCAGGGAATGTGGGTTTCCCTGAAAGAAGGGAGACGTTAAAATTCCATTTCTTAGCTGGAGCTACCCTCTGTTACTTCTCAGATTTTATTAAAATTAAACGTGTTAATTCTTTGTTCTTTCACCCTGAAGCAATTCTGGAAAGAAAACATATTTTAAAATTGAACAGAAAAACTATTATGAAAGACACTGAGCTCACATTTGTTAAATGACTTTGTGCTCTTGAAAAGAAATGTATAAAAAGCAGATTATGAACTGCTCTGCGTGATTTCCTTTGTTTTGCAGCTTGACTGACATAGAGATCCTGAAGGAGAGAATCTTTGGATACTAAAAATGCTTTTAACGAAGGTGATACACAAGATTTCAGAGAACAATTTCAACATTGTTCTGTTGAAGGTTATACTTAGCTCTGAACCACATTACTTTCCTGTCTACGTTTCATTTCCTGGGGTCTTGCCAAGTGATAAACAGACACAGGCGTGTGGTAGATGTGGCGTTTTTTCAGCGCGAACAGGGTGGCTGGAGTTTGCTTAGTTAAAGGCATCTATTGACTTCTGTGATCATTATGGAAATGCTGGTGTGAGGCCTTCAGGAGACTATGGGGAAAAAATGGACATACTTTGCTGTCTATTCCATCATCCAGATACATTTTGTCAGGGGTAAGGCTGCTGGTTGTCCTTTCTTGTCAGATGGGCTGCTTTGGGGGGAATGGGGCCTCTGTTTATTTAAAATGCCTTGTGGCTACTGCCGAAATTGATCACCAAAGGCAGACTGTTATTAAGGTTTTCAGTTATGTATTTAAGTGGCAGCTCTCAGAGAGATGTTAAGAGTCTAGAAAGGATTACAAATGAGCTCTAAGAGCAAGAAGGGAATGGGTGGTTTGTGCCACTGCTCTGAGACATTTTCACTCATTTTCTTTCTAAGAGGGTCTCTTGGAGTAACTGGGAAATTGTGCTTCTTGCAAATGAAATGCTCTCCAAATGGTAGTCAGAATAACTCCGGAATACTAGAAAAATCACAAGCCATCAAGACTCAGAGCTCCTGGCTCAACTTTTTCTCTTTCTCAAATACTTTCTTTGTTGGATATAGCAAGAATTTCTCCTCCAAATACTAAGATCTTTGGGAGTTGAACATATGTTGAGTTTTAATGAGGCATGTGTAGGTATGGACCTGGGAGACAAAGTAGGGTCCTTATGACAGCGGGGACCAGTGCCTAAAGGGCCTATTTAAAAATAGCAGGAGGAGAGATTTGTTCTGCATTCCGTAACACGAGCGTATTAGAGTGAGCCCGAGTGTCTTAAGAATTAGCTCTGCTTTTCAGATATAGTTATGAAGCTTTTAAAGGAGAATTTCTAAATCAAAGGAGACTTTGGAATATAATGCTGTAGATAGGATCAGAGATATATTACCAGGCAAAGGTGAGCTCACAGGGAGCTACATTAAACTGCACTAACCTCTGCCTACCCAAACTTTTGCATTCATAAAAGTGTAGTAACTCCCCTTTGTCCAGTACCTTTGGAGCCTGTTTATTTTTCCTCAGTTGCTTGGCATCTTTTTATCTTTTTCCTTTGTGAGCTTCAGTGGTACTTGTCACAATAATATATCATTCCTGTAACAGTTTTCCATGTTAATTCTAAAACTGAGACTTACACTATTGAAGGCATGTCAAAGGCTCAGTGCTTAACATATTGTAAGTGTCCTGTACCATTTGGTCAGAGAGCTGATGGGAGGGAATCTTCTTTTATGTCTAGTGTTTCAGTGTTGATTATAGATGATGCTGACCAGTGGGTTATCTTTAGTGGAAACCTCTACCGCTCTTTTTCCCCCATCCTTTCCTCAGGCACCCTAACTACATGGAAATGATGGCCCTTTTGATCCTTTGATATTGAATGTCAAATTTCTTACTCTTCTCAACCAATTTGGAAGGCAGTTTGGAGCTCATGAAGGTTATAGAAGGAGCACAGACTCTAGACAACCAAATTAATGTTCTTTTACTGAGGTGTGACTTTAAGCAATGACTTAATCTCTCTGTGCCTCAGTTTCCTCTTTGATAAACAGTGTTAACAAACATCACCCTTCGGACTTCCCTGGTGGCACAGTGGTTAAGAATCCGCCTGCCAATGCAGGGGACACGGGTTCGATCACTTTTCTGGGAAGATCCCACATATTGCAGAGCAGCTAAGCCATGTGCCATAACTACTGAACCTGCGCTCTAGAGCCCGTGAGCCACAACTACTGAGCCCATGTGCCACAACTACTGAAGCCCATATGCCTATAGAGCCCATACTCCACAACAAGAGAAGCCACCACAATGAGAAGCCCGCGCACCTCAACGAAGAGTAGCCCATGCTCACTGCAACTAGAGAAAGCCCACATGCAGCAACAAAGACCCAACACAGCCAAAAATAAATAAATAAATAAATAAATTTAAAAAACAAACAAAAAAATCACCCTTTGGTGTGTGCAGAGGATTAAACAAGATAACCTATGTAAAATCCTCTTGTAAACATGTATTTTTAAAAACATATGCGTATTAGTTATTTTTCAGTTTCAGAAAATAATATTTGTATGTTATTATATGTTATGTGCTTTTGATTCATAAACAAAAAAGCCAATTATATTCATTGTGAGAGTAGTTGTCATAATAAACTTGCTAGTGGGCTCCAATCTTTAAATAGGCTTAATTTTATTCACAGGCAGTCAGAGAACTTACATTATTTTTTGGACAGACCAATAGATAAAGTGATAGACATTCAAAAGTCAATAATTTCCTCTAGTGTCTTTAAGCAAATGCCTCCTCATTTGTATTGAGTCTTATGCTTCTCTATCTAGATCAGGAACAAGCTCTCTCCAACCCCTAAGTCAGCCAGGGAGAAAAGTTCCAGCTGCTCCCTCACTGCACCAAAGTAACCAAGGTTTCTCATTGAGTCACTCTGTGTGAATCGTGCAAACTGATGGCTCATGTCCTTCCTTTTCAGGAGTATTGGAAGAAACATTCAATGCAGGAGAGGACATTTATGCATTACCTGGTTCTGATGTCAACCTGACCTGCCAAACACAGAAGAAAGGCTTCTTGGTGCAGGTGCAGTGGTCCAAGGTCACTGATACGTTGGACCTGATTGCCCTTTATCATCCCCAACATGGCTTTTACTGTGCCGGTGGGAGCCCCTGTGAGTCGCTGGTGGCTTTCAGAGAAGCTCCCAGGAATGTGTCAAAGTGGACTGTGCACTTAAGGAACATGTCCTCCTTGCTCACTGGGAAGTATGAGTGTAGCTTCACTCTGTACCCAGAGGGCATTCAGACGAAAATCTACAACCTACAGATTCAGACAAATGGTAAGCATGTCTGGGAGGGGGAAGAAAGCACATGCATTCATTCACCTCTCATTTGTTCAACAAGTATGTATTCTGAGCCAGCCACGTGCCAGAATACATGTAAAATTGCACCAGCGATAAGTGGTAAAGACACAGCGGTTTTGTGAGAGCACATAATAGAAGTCAGGAAAACTGACTCTGAGAAAGCAACACCTGAGCTGAGGTCTGAAGATTAGTAGATATTAACACCATTTGGGAGGTGGAAGGTTTGTGAGTGATCCAGAGACAAGGAACAGCTGATATGAAGGGCTTTGTAGTGTTTGAGGACATAGGAAGATGCTAGTGGGACTTCGGTACAGAATTAAGAGATGAGGTGGGAGATACGGTAAGGACCAGATCATGCTGAATTTTGTCAGCCATGTTTGAGGTTTGGATTTTTATCTAAGTGCCTTGGGAAGACATCAAAGTATTTTCAACCAAAGGATGGCATGACATTTATAGCCTGATTGAATTTGTGTTATAAAAAGCTGGTGCTGGCTTCAATATGAGAATGAAGTGAAGGGGGATGAGAAGGAGAAGGTGGAGACAAGTTAGGAGACCAGTAGCCCAGAGGAGACAGAGTGATAGTTTGGGTAGATGTAGAAAGAAGATGACGAATTTGAGCTTTGAGCATTAAACAGGTAGGACTTGGTGAGAGAGTGGATCTAGAACAATGGCAGTATGAGTGAGGGAGAGTAAAATCATGCATGTGTCTGGCAAGCACACCTGAATGGTGGTACCATTCACTGAGATGAGAGGCAAAGGAATCAGAGCAGTTTTGGGGCGGGGGGTACTTATCAAAGTGGCTTTGGATATATTTAGTATAAGGCAGGGAAAGGTACCAAGAAGGCTGCCGAATGTGTAGCATTCACTCATTCTTGCTTTATAAGGCTGCCTTTGGAGGCAGGAATCCTAGGTTAAAGTTCTAGTACCTTTCTGGCTAGAAAAGAATTACACCTGGGGCCTGGCATTTACATTCTCTGAGCCCATCTGGAAAATGATGACAGTAATGCCTACCCTAAATTAGTTGGTCCTAAAGTAAATGATCTCCGTTTATACTAATGGAAAAGATGAAAACGAAAACCAAATGGAAAATGCACTGGAAATAGAATGTTTTTTACTCAGGGGCAAAGTGACCTGGTGGTATATGAAAAAATTAAAAAACAAACAAAAAAATCACCCTTTGGTGTGTGCAGAGGATTAAACAAGATAACCTATGTAAAATCCTCTTGTAAACATGTATTTTTAAAAACATATGCGTATTAGTTATTTTTCAGTTTCAGAAAATAATATTTGTATGTTATTATATGTTATGTGCTTTTGATTCATAAACAAAAAAGCCAATTATATTCATTGTGAGAGTAGTTGTCATAATAAACTTGCTAGTGGGCTCCAATCTTTAAATAGGCTTAATTTTATTCACAGGCAGTCAGAGAACTTACATTATTTTTTGGACAGACCAATAGATAAAGTGATAGACATTCAAAAGTCAATAATTTCCTCTAGTGTCTTTAAGCAAATGCCTCCTCATTTGTATTGAGTCTTATGCTTCTCTATCTAGATCAGGAACAAGCTCTCTCCAACCCCTAAGTCAGCCAGGGAGAAAAGTTCCAGCTGCTCCCTCACTGCACCAAAGTAACCAAGGTTTCTCATTGAGTCACTCTGTGTGAATCGTGCAAACTGATGGCTCATGTCCTTCCTTTTCAGGAGTATTGGAAGAAACATTCAATGCAGGAGAGGACATTTATGCATTACCTGGTTCTGATGTCAACCTGACCTGCCAAACACAGAAGAAAGGCTTCTTGGTGCAGGTGCAGTGGTCCAAGGTCACTGATACGTTGGACCTGATTGCCCTTTATCATCCCCAACATGGCTTTTACTGTGCCGGTGGGAGCCCCTGTGAGTCGCTGGTGGCTTTCAGAGAAGCTCCCAGGAATGTGTCAAAGTGGACTGTGCACTTAAGGAACATGTCCTCCTTGCTCACTGGGAAGTATGAGTGTAGCTTCACTCTGTACCCAGAGGGCATTCAGACGAAAATCTACAACCTACAGATTCAGACAAATGGTAAGCATGTCTGGGAGGGGGAAGAAAGCACATGCATTCATTCACCTCTCATTTGTTCAACAAGTATGTATTCTGAGCCAGCCACGTGCCAGAATACATGTAAAATTGCACCAGCGATAAGTGGTAAAGACACAGCGGTTTTGTGAGAGCACATAATAGAAGTCAGGAAAACTGACTCTGAGAAAGCAACACCTGAGCTGAGGTCTGAAGATTAGTAGATATTAACACCATTTGGGAGGTGGAAGGTTTGTGAGTGATCCAGAGACAAGGAACAGCTGATATGAAGGGCTTTGTAGTGTTTGAGGACATAGGAAGATGCTAGTGGGACTTCGGTACAGAATTAAGAGATGAGGTGGGAGATACGGTAAGGACCAGATCATGCTGAATTTTGTCAGCCATGTTTGAGGTTTGGATTTTTATCTAAGTGCCTTGGGAAGACATCAAAGTATTTTCAACCAAAGGATGGCATGACATTTATAGCCTGATTGAATTTGTGTTATAAAAAGCTGGTGCTGGCTTCAATATGAGAATGAAGTGAAGGGGGATGAGAAGGAGAAGGTGGAGACAAGTTAGGAGACCAGTAGCCCAGAGGAGACAGAGTGATAGTTTGGGTAGATGTAGAAAGAAGATGACGAATTTGAGCTTTGAGCATTAAACAGGTAGGACTTGGTGAGAGAGTGGATCTAGAACAATGGCAGTATGAGTGAGGGAGAGTAAAATCATGCATGTGTCTGGCAAGCACACCTGAATGGTGGTACCATTCACTGAGATGAGAGGCAAAGGAATCAGAGCAGTTTTGGGGCGGGGGGTACTTATCAAAGTGGCTTTGGATATATTTAGTATAAGGCAGGGAAAGGTACCAAGAAGGCTGCCGAATGTGTAGCATTCACTCATTCTTGCTTTATAAGGCTGCCTTTGGAGGCAGGAATCCTAGGTTAAAGTTCTAGTACCTTTCTGGCTAGAAAAGAATTACACCTGGGGCCTGGCATTTACATTCTCTGAGCCCATCTGGAAAATGATGACAGTAATGCCTACCCTAAATTAGTTGGTCCTAAAGTAAATGATCTCCGTTTATACTAATGGAAAAGATGAAAACGAAAACCAAATGGAAAATGCACTGGAAATAGAATGTTTTTTACTCAGGGGCAAAGTGACCTGGTGGTATATGAAAAAAACACAGCAAAAACGAACTCATGAATGCTATGCTAAAGAAGGCATGGAGCTGCCCAGGACAAACGACAGGTATGGATTTATTACTTCCTCTCCACTTCTCAAGAGATAAGACCATGCATGGTGTTGGGCAGTCCAGCTATAGAGCAGGACCTCTCCTACCTCTGCCTTAACAATGCCCCATTCCCATTGCTGTTTTCCAGGAAAAAATACCTCATTTGGGGATAGGTTGGGATGGTGGGGGTTGAATGAAGAGAAATGAGAAGACCTGTATACCTACATATATTTTGGCATCAGGTGGCCTGGATTTGAATGTTGGCTCTGTCATTCACTATATATTTCATCTTCGCCGGGTTCTTCTAAGTCCCTAAGTTTTTGTTTCCTGATATAACAAATATGGATAATTATAGGAACTCCTTCACAGGTACCATTATTTTGACGATTAGATGAGATAATCTGTGTAAAGCGCTTAGCATAGTTCCTGCCCAAGAGTAAGAGTTTGGAAAATGGTACTTTTCATTATGAATAGTAAAAATAATAATGAGTGAACTCTATATCTCAGGTCTCATTAAAAATGAGTCTTCCGCCCTCTCTTTTTGTGTCTGCCTGATATGGAGCCCAGCAAAACATGTGCCACACATTAGCACAAGTACACACTGACCTTGGCTTTAGACAAAGATTTTGGGTCTTCTTCCTAAAACTGTAAACTATGCTACTGCATATGTGAGGACCTAGTGTTTATTCCATGGAGAATTGACAACATGGATTAACGTGCCGTATAGGAAATAGGAGGTGGGAATGGCTCAACATAAAGGCAGCAGTAGAGAAGAGGTACAGCGTCATTCAGAAAGGAGAGTGGTGTTGCCTTTGAGGGAAAGTGTATTTCTTAAGATAAAGGGCCAAGCTTGTAGCTACTAAAAACCGCAAACCACTGGGGAGGCAGAAGCCAAGTATACATGCTTTGTGGTTGTCAGTTTCCCAGTCTTCTGACTGTAACTTTGCTCTCGATCTGCCGGACCAGACGGAAAAAACAATGGCCTTGATGTTAGAGAAATGGTTCTGGTATTGTGTATTTGGGTACAAAGGGAGCAAAAGAGAAAAGAGAAAAACAGAAAGGGAAAGAACTCTTTCACCACAGAGTAATCAAAAATGTAAGCCTGGTATAAAGCTAAGGGACAGGTACTTAGATGGGGCAGTTGTCACTCAAAAGCCCTGTCAAATCCCCCCTCATGACATCTTTTTCCCGTTTATTCTTCTGATCTTCCCTCCTTCTCCTCTCCCTCTTGCCATTTCCCTCTCACAACCCTGGGAGGTCTTCACGTTTACAGGCTGCTTGGGTAAGCAAAGCACACATGAGTGCGAGTATGTGCAGTACACGAACAAATGCAAATTCAAGTGGTGTATGAGAATCTAAATATGAAAATGCTGAGGGGCCACAGGTGGCCGGGACCTCTTTCTGTTTCCTTTCTATCGTCTGCAGAGTCATTCTCCTCCCTGCCTGCTCACAAAACAGTGTGTCTAAATCCTGTCCCCATGTTCCTGGAGTGCCTAGCTGAGAGAGGACTCTTCACTATACCTTGTTCCTTTGTGTGAGCTAGTGCTCCAAGGCTGTGGATGAGGGTAGAAATGTAACACACTGTTTGGCATTTGCTGCTTTTTGCATTTTCCCTTGACAGGGTTTCCTTTTAGGTTAGTGTTAGGGTTATTCCAAGAAACACAGTTCTCTGAGTCAAGCCTTGGGTTATTGTCATCCAGGTTTCCATCATTTGACGCTACTGGATCCCACAATGCTTCAGACTGTGAGACTTTAATGTGTCTGAAATGTGTAGTTGTTAGGATTAGTTCTAAAAAGTACAATATGGCTTTAATTTCCCAGATTACAACAAAAGCCTTTGGGGCGGTTAATGTCCTTGTTAGAAGCAGTAGTAGGAGACGAAGGAGGAAAGGTAGTAGGAGGAGGGGGAGGTGTGGTAATAGAGGTAGTATAGACTATAATAGCAGAGTAATAGTACTGGTAATAGAATGGAATAATCTGGATAATATAATCTTGATAATCTCAGTCTAACTACATGCTACTACCCTGTCTAAAGGCATAGTGTGTTCTTTGACCTTTTTTCCCAGTTTTATTGAGATATAATTGACATATTGTATTCATTTTAGGTATACAACATGATGATTTGATATATGTATATATTATAAAATGATCACCACAGTGAGTTCCATTAACATCCATCACTTCACACAGTTAAAATTTTTTTCTTATGATGAGAACCCTTAAGATGTGCTCTTTTAGCAACTTTTAAACACTTTTTTTTTTTTTTTTTTTTTTTTTTGCGGTACGCGGGCCTCTCACTGTTGTGGCCTCTCCCGTTGCAGAGCACAGGCTCTGGACGCGCACGCTCAGCGGCCATGGCTCACGGGCCCAGCCATTCGGGATCTTCCCGGACCGGGGCACGAACCCGTGTCCCCTGCATCGGCTGGCGGACTCTCAACCACAGTGCCTTCAGGGAAGCCCTTTTAAACACATTTTTAACTTTAGTTACCATGCTGTACTTTACATCCCCAGAATTTATTTATTTTATACCTGGAAGCTTGTACCTTTTGGCCGCTTTCACTCATTTTGCCTACTCCCCACCACCTGCCTCTGACCAATCTGTTCCCTTTTAATCTGAAGGCTGTCTTACATTTCTTATTTTTCTTTTCCAGTGCATTTGTTGAGCAAATTTGATTATTTGTCCTGTAGAATTGCCCACAGCCTGGGTTTTGCTTTTCACATCTCATGGTATCTCTATGTTCCTCTTTCACCTTTTAGTTAGGTATACAGATTTGATCACATTTATTTTTATTTTCTGGCAAGAGTATTTCATAGATGATGTTGCGTAGTTACATCAGAGCTACATAATGTCTGATTGTGTGATGTTAACAGCCACTGATGGGTATTGCCTAGATCCATTCGTTCATTATGGGCTGCCAAAGAGTGATGTTCTAATTCTATCATTCCTTCATTTATCAGCTGAAGTATTCTTATAAAAAGAAATTCCTCCCATGAACCAATTATTTACTACATGTACAATTTGTATAAGAAAAGCAGAATAGACACTTGGTTCTTTCCCTTTATTTACCAGATTTAAAATTGAGTTGGTTCACTAGCATTCTTAGGTCACAAATAAGTATTTGTGTTAAGTATCAAGAATTTATACGAATTTAAACATATTAATGAGTTTTAATTCATTATAGTTATTATCCTTATTAGGCTGAAAATGTCCCACATATAAAATCTATTAACCATTTATAATATAAATTGCAAATATTTTCTCAGTTTGTCCTCTGTCCGTACTTTCTTATGCTACTGTTTCCAGTGCAGCATAATTCTTACATTTATGACATAAAATATATCACTTTTTTTCCTTATTAGTTCTAATTTTGAGTCATAGTTAAGAAAAGTTTTCCCCATTCCCAGATTATACAGAAATTCACTCATGTTATTTCTCACACTTGCATGTTTTTTTAAATTAGCATTTAAATTTGTGATGTTAGGTTTCTAGTGTTAAAAATTGTAACTAAATATATTTTTTTATGATTTCTAATACTTTTCTTTCTGTATTTCCTACTTTTTTTCCTTCCTGTGGTTCAGTTTAGAAATTTTCTATTGACCTATTTTCCAATTCACGAATCTTATTTTTCTTGGTATCCAGTAAGTTTTCAATCTCATCAAATTCATTCTTAATTTCTGATGTTATATTTTTAAGATTTTTTTTTTTAGATTTTTAATTCTTTGATGAAATTGTTCATCTTTTCATGTAGTTCCTTCATCTTTTTCTCTATTCTTGAATATGTTAAAAAGAGTTAATGGCCTTGTTGGCTAACTCCAATGTTTCTATTTTTTCTATATTTGCAGTTTATTATATGTATTACATATATAAAGAATATATGTTGTGTTATTATTGACAATAATAGCAAAAGGAAAGGATGTGCTGGAGTAAGTTGTGAAAAAAAAAAGAAAAAGTAGACAAAAAACAGACACATGAATGATCTCCTATAACATACCCAACAGAACAGTGCCGCAATTAATGGTTTAAAGAATTTCATGTTCTTAAAGAAATTGAGAAGAAAAAGGAAAAAAAATGTATATATTTTATATTGACCCATATATTTACCATCTCCTATGCTCTTCTTTCCATCCCATGGAGTGAAGTTACTATTTGGTGTCATTTTCTTTCAGCCTGAAGGACTTACTTTAGAATTTTGTATAAAACGAATCTACTTGCCATGAATTCTGGTTTTTCTTTTTTTCATTTTTATTTTTGAATGATATTTTCAATGACTGTAGAATTCTTAGTGGACTGTTTTTTCTTTCAGTATTTTGAATATATCTTCTGATCTCCATTGTTTCTAGTGAAACGAGAGCCATTAATTCTATTATTGGTCCCTGCATGTGATAAGTTTGGGGCTTTTTCCTTACTGATTTCAATCACTGCTTTCCTACTTTTCTCTTTGTTTTGGCTTTCAGCAGTTTGATTATGACATGCCTAGTTGGGTGTTTCTTTGTATTTATCGTATTAAGGTTTTAAAGTTCTTGAATGTGTAGATTAATTTGGGGAAATTTTTAAAAAATCAAATATGAAGTTTTGGTCTTTGTTTCTTCAAATATTTGTTCTGTCCCCCTCTGTTTCATCTCTCCTTCTATGACTCTAATTACATATATGTTAGGACACTTGATGTTGTCCTATATGGCTCTGAAACTCTTTGTTTTCCTTCAATCCTCTTTCTCTCTGCTATTCAGATTAGATAATTTATATTAATCATTATTCAGACATACTGATTTTTTCTTCTGCCATCTCAAATTGGCTGTTGAGAATTCCCAGTGAATTTTTTATTTTTATTATTGACTTCTCAACTCTAGAATAACCATCTGGTTCATTTTATCCTCACTAAAATTCCCTATGTATTGAGTCATTGCCATCATATTTTGCTTAATCCTTTGAACATACTTTTAATAGCTACTTTGAAGTCTGTTAAATCCAGTGTAGGATCTGCTCAGAGTCAGTTTCAGTGAACTGCTTTTTTCTTAAGTATGGATCACACTTTCCTGTTTCCTTCATATGTCCTCATTTTTTGTTGAAAGCTAAACATAAAAACAAAAACAAAACAAAAACCAAAAACCCATAATGCAACAACTCTAGATTCTGTGGGTTTTTCAAAATTTTAGTAACTTACCCATATTTAAATTGCAAAATCTGTCTCCTTTGCAGTGTGTGGCCATTGAAATCTCTGCTTAGCTTTTTACTATAATTCTTATGTCTTTAGTTTGGCTTCCAAGGAGTTGCCCCTACATTGGCAAAGCCCCTTTGTTGGTCCACAAATGAATTTGGCAAAAATTGTGCTCAAGTACCTCAAGCCCAATAGGCTTCCACCCTCTACACATAGAGGAGGTGGGGTTAGGGAGTGCATTCAAAGTTGCCACAGTAGTACCTCCCTTGGCTTTCACTTTTCACTGGGCTCTCTCAGGTCCCCGCTACTCATGTGTATATTTTCCCAGTCAGCCTGAGATATGTAGAGAATTTATGTCAGCTATTATATGACTCTCTGATTTCTAGAATCTCCATGTTAACTGTCTATCTGGTCTGCCCCTCATCCCAAATGAGACTGAAAACCCAGGCTAACCAAGCGTCAGTTTCTCTCTGTTTCCTACCAAGTTTGTCCCTGTTAGCTGACAAAGTGAAGGATTTTCATGCTCAGACCTAATTTAAGTCTTCCCCTTTTGGAAGAAAAGCTGCTGGGTTTTGTAACCAGCTCTAAGACGGTGAAACTACCTTTCTCACCGACCTAGTCAGGAAAGGGGATAGAAGGATCCCTAAGCAAGAAGGCTAAAGACTCCTACTGTTCTTATTGAAACTCTAGTGGTTTTTCAGGAAGAAATGCTTCTCAATTAAATGTTTGTCTTTGGTCAATTTCCAGGGCCCTGAAAATTGTGATTTTTTTTTAACACATTTGCTCAGTTTTATGCATATCTTTTTTTCACTGACATCTTCATGTCCGCAAAACCAGGAGTCAGCCCCGCAATCCCTGCCTCATCCCTGTTTTTGATACTTATATTGTATCTTTATTTAAAAGTACATATTCATTACTACTCTCTTATAACAATTATTTATTCTTAGTGCTAAAGGTAAATATATATTCAACACTTACCCCTAGCCTTTATGTGAATGTCTCTTCAGTTTGAAGTATATTCTATTGGAGAATCCTCAGGAAGTGTTCATGGGGCAATATTCCCTGAGTTCTTGCATGATTCTAACATGTTTTTTATAGTCTTCATATTAAAGACTGAATGTAATATCCTCAACTCATATTTTCTTTCCTTGAGTATATTCGATATGTTACTATATTATTTTCTGACATAAAGAATTGCTGTCCAAAAGTTAATAACAATTTGATTTTCTTTCCCCAGAACTGACTTTGTTTAATACTTTTATAAGAAAATGCTTAATGTCCATTCTGAGACTATTTTCCTACTTTTGCAGTATAATCTTCTTTTTTTTTTTTAATGTTGAGCCTTCTTCTTTTAATTAATTTATTTTTATTTTTGGCTGTGTTGGGTCTTCGTTTCTGTGCGAGGGCTTTCTCTAGTTGTGGCAAGCGGGGGTCCACTCTTCATTGCAGTGCACGGGCCTCTCACTATAGCGGCCTCTCTTGTTGCAGAGCACAGGCTCCAGACGCGCAGGCTCAGTAGTTGTGGCTCACAGGCCCAGTTGCTCCGCGACATGTGGGATCTTCCCAGACCAGGGCTCAAACCCGTGTCCCCTGCATTAGCAGGCGGACTCTCAACCACTGCACCACCAGGGAAGCCCTGCAGTATAATCTTTTAATATGTATTTTCTAGTCATTTTATTTTAAGAAATTGTACTTGAATTACAATTTTCAGTATTTTTTCTGCCTATTGTTTATTTCCTTGAGTATCTTCTATTAAACATACTTTTTATCTTCTTTGCCGGTCTCTTTCTTTGAATACCTTTTACCTCTTTTTTCTTTTAAAATTCATTATTTAACTTATTTCATTTTAAAATTTCCCCCGTTCTATTTTTTAAATTCCTTTTAATGCATTAGCTTTTGTGTTAATATGTTCTTGGTTTTGTTCTAGTTTGCTCTTAATTTCTGAAATGATTTTCAAAACTTATTATTTCCAACCCTTTCCTGAATCCTCTCACTTATCTTTTACAAACTTTCTTCTCTCCAATTGACTCATTTACCAGTCTTTCTAAATTTTTTCATAGCTTATGTCATTTTCTTTATTTCTTTTAGCTCATTTTGAATAAGTAGGCTACAGTTTTTATTTATTTTGAAGTCATGTCTTTCTAATATGCTGTTATTGTTGTAGGGATGTTACTTTGTTCTTTTTTTTTCTTATGGTATCTTTACATGTGATTCTACCCCATTTCTTTTCTATTGCTCGATCTAAGTATATTTAAGTTAAATGGATTTTGATTTTTATTATGGAAGAGTGGGGCAGGCTATCTTTTCTAGAGTCTTCAGTTTCTCTAGAGCTCTCTTCTGTCATGTTCAAGGTAAATTATATGCCACTGTACTTTGTGAGATGTACTTCCTTTCCTCCTATCCCTCACTTTTATCTAAATTGCCTCTTTGCTTTCTCCTGTTGGGCCTGTCCTGTTTAATTTGGATTCTACTCCCAGGGATTCCTTCTTAGTATGGGATATGTCTGAAAAGTCCCCTCTGCTCTAGCACTGACAAGCCTTTTCTTCTTTCCC
>NW_006781636.1:113472-125470 GCF_000442215.2 Lipotes vexillifer
CAGGTAATTTGGTGCCTACATACTTCTTTCTGCATTTCTGCTGCTATTCTCAGATTAGTCTGCCTTTTTTCCCAGTGATTGCCTGTTGTTTTTTTTCTGGGGCAGGGGGAGAGTTCTCTAGTTCTAAGGGCCATCAGGAGTCCAGGTGATTTTCCTGTTTCTTTTTTCACAGTTGCTGATATCACAGTGGTCTAGTGGTTTGTCTCCACCTATTAATGGTGATATATTGTTATTTAGTGTTCCTGTAGATATTGCTGTAGATATTGTGTTTAGTTTTGCTACTCTAGTTAGTCTGTTTTTATTAGGAATTTCAGGAATATTCAAAAAGTTATGCCACTTGTATTTCCAACTTCCCAGAATCTGGACAAACTTTAATACTTATGTATTTGGGTAATGCACATTAAAATAGAGTTAATGTACCAAGTGGATTTCACAAACTACACAAATGTGTGCCTAGGTTAGTCTCTGTTTAAAATAAACTGATAGGGACTTCCCTGGTGGTGCAGTGGTTAAGGATCCACCTGCCAATGGAGGGGACACGGGTTCAAGCCCTGGTCCGGGAAGATCCCACATGCCGTGGAGCAGCTAAGCCTGTGCACCACAACTACTGAGCCTGCGCTCTAGAGCCCATGAGCCACAACTACTAAGCCCGCGTGCCACAGCTATGCACCTCAACGAAGGGTAGCCCCCGCTTGCCACAACTAGAGAAAAGCCCGCGTGCAGCAATGAAGACCCAACGCAGCCAAAAAAATAAATAAAATAAAATTTCTCTCATTAAAAAAATTTTTTTAATAAAATAAACTGATATAAGTCAAAAAATTACAATAATCTCAAAAATAAAATTAACAATATTAATGGTGGTATGCAAACATGGCAAAAAAAGTTTCGTAGTGATATATACGAGTAACTCCATTTGGAAATACTGTTATAGTTAAATGCCTTTAACCATAAAAGACAAGGGTTTTGTTGTTTTATTTTGTTTTTTAAATTATGGGGTTGGAGTAATATTTTGAAGCAGCAATAGAAAGCAAAGAAGGCACTGATCCCATCTCCGGATCTTGAAATAAGGGTATAAGAAAACAAACAACCACTGTCTGAGAATGATGTGGGGAAGATGGGGCCCCAATGGGAAGGCCTGGCTTCAATTAAGGAAGTGGGGGAGGAGTTATCAGTGAAGAGGACAGCTGATATTGATGAGAGCTTGAAACACAACAAAGTTCTAAAGGCTAGGTATAACTTTCAAAATATCCAATTTTTTTTTTAATGTGCTGTTGATAATAATGAGGATGTTCATACCCCATGATCCATTAGTTATACTTCAGGGAATTTATCTTAAGTAGCTGAATGGCCAGAAGAAAGCTGTTAGTTTAAGGACGATCCTTGCTATAAAGATTGTAATAGTTTAAATAAGGTAAAAACCCAAACTGAAAAAGCGTATGCTTCAATAATTGAAAATTACTAAACAAATGATGATGTGTATATATGACATTCAACCACAAACAGCTTAAGAATCATGCAAAACATTTTAAGTAAAAATATAGGTAACACTTTTTGGTTAATAAAATTGCAAAGTATGAAAAAAAATACATGCATACAAATAAGATTTGTATAGATATAGAAAAAAAGAAATAAGATTTTCAGGATATTAGGATGATAGAATTGTTTTCATTTATAAATTTTTTTAAAATTTCTTTTTTAAAGTTTATTTTTGGCTGCATTGGGTCTTTATTGCAGTGCGCAGGCTTTCTCTATTTGGGGCGAGCGGGGGCTAGTCTTCGCTGTGGTGCACAGGCTTCTCATTGCAGTGGCTTCCCTTGTTGCTGAGCATGGGCTCTAGAGAGCAGGCTCAGTAGCTGTGGCTCATAGGCTCTAGAGCTCAGGCTGAGTAGTTGTGGTGCACGGGCTTAGTTGCTCTGCAGCATGTGGGATCTTCCTGGCTCAGGGCTGGAACTCATGTTCCCTGCATTGGCAGGCGGATTCTTAACCACTGCACCACCAGGGAAGTCCTATAAGTTATTTTTGACATTATTATAGTTTACTTACATATATCTATCTATCTATCTATCTATCTATCTATCTATCTATCTATATATATATATATCACCTTCCTGAAAAGAGAGACTACAAAACTTCATCTAATATCACTTTTAAAATGAACATAATTTATTAATGGTGCTTCCTTGGAGTTCTTTATGTGTTTTTCTGTGTCATTTCTTCTTTGGAGAAATATTTATAAGCTCTAAAATGACAATTAGGTGTGAAAACAGTAAAAAGATCAGCATATGTCAGGAGTTGGTAGGAGGAAGGTATGAATAGGCAGAGCACAGAGGATTTTTAAGTCAGTGAGACTATTCTATATGATACTAAAATAGTGGATACATGTCAGACATTTGTCAAAATTCATGGAATGTACAACACCAAGAATGAACCCTAATGTAAATAAACTATGGCCTTTGGGTGATGATGTGTTTGATGTCGGTTCACTGATTGTAACGAAGGCAACACTGTGGTTAGGGGTGTTAGTAATGGGGGAGGCTGTGCATGGGTGGGGCAGGGGATATATGAAAACTCTGTACTTTCCACTCAGTTTTGCTATGAACATAAAAGTTCTCTAAAAGTAATTGTCTATTAAAATTTTTAAAAGGACAGTTAGAGCCTAGGTTATAACGTTTTATGTTGTACCTGATCCAGGAAATGTGATCTGAAGCCTAAAGCACCAATTTGGGGTTTAAGCAGAGGAACATAACAAACTGTGAGTTGGATTCTGTTAGGGTAGTTTCCCTATAGTTTTTCAGTGAGAAACAACTCTGTGCTTCTCAGTGACTCTTTTGTCATTTATACGAGGACTGTAGGTGGGGTCCCCTTCATAGGTGTTCCCTGAGGATAGATGAATCTCTATAGTAAAACTGTTCTCATTTCTTGGATTAAAAGCACTTTACAAACCAATCACAGATCCATGTCTTTTCTACCTTATGTTTTGTTACAGTTACACAGGATGAATGGAGAAGCAACCGTACAATAGAAATAGAGATAAATCAGACTCTGGAAATACCGTGCTTTCAAAATATCTCCTTAGAAATTTCATCTGAGCTCACCTTCGCGTGGTTGGTGGTAAGTGTTGCCCTTTTCAGTGAATAACTGCAATGATCTTTAAATATTAATGAAGTAAAAATGAATAACAAGTAATAATAGGAAAGGAAACATGCTGGATGAGAGACAGGCATTATGTGGAAGGTTGGGGAGTAGCCAGGGGAGGGAAGGAAGGACGCTAGGATTCCCTCCAACTCAGCAAGCCTCTGGGTCTGTGAATGCAGGAGCTTAGAAATTAGCTCCTCAAGGTTAGTTTATATTTTAAGCTATATGCTAAACTGTAATTACAGAGAGAAGGCAGTGTGATGGTGCCCCCGAGAGGAGCCACATCCTGCAGAAGCTCCTACTCACACATACTTGTTTACACACATGTGCAGAGGTGTAGACTACCTTTTCCCAGAACCTTTACTACTCCATCCTGGAAAAGATACAACATTGCTTAGATTGGGAAGCACAAACTCTAATGCTTATCAAACATAGGGAGAAAATGGGCATGAGAGAAGCAGGAACTGAATAAGAAACAGTCACTGCCCAGCTCTGTTGTTGCCACAGGCCTGTAGTTGCCATATTTTCTGACTTAAAAGAATAAAACAAAACAAAACAGAAATCTGGATTTTTATGAGAAATTTTCCAAGGCAAGCCAGCCAAATGACAGCCAGCTCTTAACCAAATGACAGCCAGCTCTTAACCAATATATACAGTAGACCTCTAGTACTACTGTTAAATCAGTTGATAACACAAGTCTTACACAATTATAAAGGTAACCATAAACACACTTTCGAGAATCACATAATAGGGTGTTTATTTAGGTGATCCAGAAGATGATTATATTAATTTTTCATATCATCATCAAAATGAAAACACAAGAGTTAAAAATTCTTGCAGAACTAATAGTTGTCCCTGAATATAGCTGCTGATACCACCTGCAAAATACTGTACTCGCATGGTTGATCATTCATGTTACAAGTGAATAGATTTTTGTGGGCTGTCTTGGAAACTGGAACCTTCATATAAAAAGATTTCTCTGAGGATGTGCCAAACCCAAAATAATTGACTTGCAAGTAGGCCTTAAAATACAACCTACTGATAATTTTTTACTGTCTAGATATTTTTGGATAGTCAGTAGGATCAAAAGATATTATAAAATAACTTTCTCAAATTGTCCTAAAATCTACAATGTCTCCTTGTCATCTGTCAAAAAACACATTTTTTTCCCCCTTTTAGGGTTTGGTTTCCAAAATGTAAGACTTCCTGCCTGACATTATACCCATCATTAGTATAAGTCAATTGTTCTTAACAAATGTGGTACAGTGTGGTTCTTAGAAAAAAAATTTAAAAGTGGAGATTATGTCAGGAAGTCAGAAACCTGCTGCACTAAACATTACTGTAGTGAAAAGGCAGTATCTATACCTTGTTTACATTATTAATATATACCACCAATGGGCGAAACGTTTCTACCCTAATTATCACAAATTCACTATCAATGGGAATAGTAAAGTCTAATAGTAATAAATAAGACTAAACTTTACAGAATATTGAGCAGAGTTCCCTGTGCTCAATATTCTGTAATAACCTAAGTGGGAAAAGAATTTGAAAAAGAACAGATACATGTATATATATAATTGAATCACTTTGCTGTACACCTGAAACCAACAAAACATTGTTAATCAACAATACTCCAACATAAAATAAAAATTTTAAAAAGAATAATACTAAAAAAATAAAAGACAAAAAAAAGTTTAAAAAGACTATAAAGTTTAATAAGCTTTACTGTACAGATTTTTGCTGGCTAGTCAGTTGATCTGTAGTGGACTTATCTTATCTGAAGGGTGTCTAATCTGTTTTCCCAAGCAAATGTTAAAGCTTTCAGTCAGCTTATGCCTTTTCTGTGACGCTGAGCTTCTCCAGGGCAAAAAGCTGCATCACTCATTTCAAAAATCCCTAGCATCTAGTATAGTGCCTAGACATAGGCACACAGTAAATATCTAATACATAATTAAATTGTTTCATTTCTCTTTGTCCCCTTCCCTCACAGTCCTATTCGTTGGCCTCATATTAAATGGATGATCACTAAACCTCATGCTGGCTGTCTGATTGGTTAATGCGCAGCTCATTAAGTATCAATGGCTAGATAACTGATAAGACATCCTGTATCTAACAGTTTTCTTCAAAGAAGCTAACATTATCTGTGAATCCTGCCAACACATTTAGGATAAATAAGGGATGGAGAGATTGCACCTAAGGTCACAGAGTGAGAGAGTGAGTCCTTAACTTCTACTGGAACTTCAAGCCATGCTCTCATTTTAAAGAATGCATCATAATTGAGACAACTTGAGGAATCTTTTTGAAAGAAACTTCTTTTCACAGGGAACATTGTATTGGCAAATGTGCTGATCAGATTCCAACTGTGCATTCCCTTTTAAAATGTCAAAATCTATTTGCTCCCCTAATTTACATCCATACTCCATACTGCCAGGCACTGTGGGGTTCAGCAAGCCTGAGATGAAATCATCTGATCTCCCATTATTAAGGAATAAACTACAGTTCTTTATGTCGTGACTGTTGTAGGTCTGCAGAGAACATAACTATCCCCTCAATCCATTTTTTAGTGCTTTAGTTTCTTGTTAAACTGGCAGCAGTAATCATAATGATAACCAGTTGTTCTTAACAGACATGATATAATGTGGCTTTTAGAAAAAAGTTAAAAAGTAGAGATGGTGAAGATGAGCCCAGGAGGGTAGAAACCTGCTTTATTGAACTCAGTAACTCCGGGGAGCTGCAAAGTGCTTCCACTTCAAGTGCTGCATTAAACCCTGGAAACAATTTGACAAACTAAAATCAGTTTATTCTAAGTCACTGGAAAACAAAAGCCATGTCTTGTATGTGGAATTTTATAAAATCTAATTAATTCAGTTATGACCTTCATGAGAAAGGTTATTATTGGGGTTCTCAGTTATCATAAAAATATTATTTGCTGTGTATCTCTGATCCCATGCTAACGCTACGTTAAATGTGTTCATGGAGCAGATCCTTTGCATTTTGGAATGCTACATTCCAGGATCATGACTACACTGAAGTAGGAAGGCATCTGGTGCAAACTGTGCATCCAACATTTATCAAGAAAGAGAGGTAACTAAGTAAACACAAAGGGCTAACCCTCGGTGTCAGCTGAGGCTCCGTGTGCATGGTTGGATGATGTAGAAAAAGTCATAGAATGTGTGTATTTAGATGGAATGCAGGTGGTAGCGAAAGGACAAGTGCTATTTTTCCTACTTTATGTCCTGGGGCACAAGCATGCAGTCAACAGGGAAATTCTGTGGGCTTACTCTGGGAGCTTCTAAATACAGTCTAATATTCTGTGTTCATTCCAAACTATCATCCTGACTTCCCACAGTAGAAATTTCAGTTCGATCTAACGAACATATGTGAATCTGTTTTAAGTACTAGGTCCTGCAGGGATACAAAACTATATTGAACATGTTTCCTACCATGAAATACAACTTTAATAAAAATGTAAAAACTAGCAACAAAGAGGGAAAATAATTTGATTCTGACTAAATGTACCTGGAAAAGCCTCTTAAGTTATGTCTGAGCTGGATAATTAAAGCCAGCAAACAACAGACATGTACTACACCAAGACGCTGGGACCTGTGAGCACATAGTTGTAGTGGGAGTCGGGGAGGTGATGAGGGAATGTTTGTTCCCAAACTTGGTGGATAAAGAGAAATCCATGACTTCTCTCTTTAAAATCATGAAAAGAAAATGAGAAGCATACTAGATTCACACAGTTCAATATT
Source organism: Lipotes vexillifer (assembly GCF_000442215.2). Taxonomy (NCBI): domain Eukaryota; kingdom Metazoa; phylum Chordata; class Mammalia; order Artiodactyla; family Lipotidae; genus Lipotes; species Lipotes vexillifer. Next base: position 120,360 of record NW_006781636.1, read on the forward strand.
AGTGATAAAGGTATATAACTAAAACCTAGATGCTTATGCTTCTTTAAATTTTTATCTATAAATGTCTCTCTTCAATATTCTCTTCTTTATTATTTGTAATGTTCTATATGTAAACAAAAATCGAAATGGTACCATCAACAATATTGGTTTTCCATGCCTATGGGAAGCCTAGCTATTCAGAAAAGAAAGCTGTCACCTTCTACCTGATGGCAACTGACCCTAACTGTCTTCAACATAATCAAAAATGATGTGTTAACAAATACCGTATGCTAACACATATATATAGAATCTAAAAAAAAAAAAAATGGTAATGAAGAACCTAGGGGCAGGATGGGAGTAAAGATGCAGACCTACTAGAGAATGGACTTGAGGACACGGGGAGGGGGAGGGGTAAGCTGGGGCAAAGTGAGAGAGTGGCATAGACATATATACACTACCAGATGTAAAATAGATAGCTAGTGGGAAGCAGCTGCATAGCACAGGGAGATCAGCTTGGTGCTTTGTGACCACCTAGAGGGGTGGGATAGGGAGGGTGGGAGGGAGATGCAAGAGGGAGGGGATATGGGGATATATGTATATGTATAGCTGATTCACTTTGTTATACAGCAGAAACGAGCACACCATTGTAAAGCAATTATACTCCAATAAAGAGGTTAAAAAAAAATGAAGTGTTAGCCAACCTACAAAATGTTGACAACCAATTGTGATGATTGGAAGGATTGTTGTGGACTTCTATAAAATGGACATGGGGAGCTTTGCAAGGAGCCTACTTGACAGCACTGACTGGATGGAGAATAAATGGAGCAAAGTGAAGATAGGAAGCAGTTAGGAGATAAAGAAGTAACAATCGATGCAGTTAACAGAGTTTATTGAATGGGCTCTATACGCACAGCACCTACTTGTCCTGTGGCCACCACTGCCAGCCCTGACATGGAGCTCAGGGCAACCCAGAGATGAGGTCACCTCACTAAATCAAATAGTTCCATGGTCTCTTTTCTGCATTGAAAATTCTGATTCTAGTACTAAAATAGGAACCCCTCTGCAAATTATTTTAGGGTTTGTCAGGTCATTAAGAGACATTCAGGAGGAGTTTTCCATGATTCAATATGAACCCTCCCAGCCCTCATCATGCTAATTTTTTTATCCAACTCCTGTATGTTATTATGCATTTATTTTTCTTCTATGGGTCCTGATTTTCTATTTGTTTTTCTTGTGAATTTTTCTTCTCCTCAAACAGACTCTCAGCAGAAAAGTCAAGGACTGTCCATTCTACTACTTTTGTGAAGCAGGTATGTAGCAAAGGCATTAATTAATAGCATGTGGCTTTTCAAGGGAAATTGTTGTTTTCAAATCCTGGCTCTACATATTTTTTTTTTCTGGCTCTACATTTAATAGCTGTGTGACCTAGGAGCTAGGATTAGGGTGAAGTGAGTAGGGTCCTCACCTTGGGTGCACAATTTAAGGAAGTGCCCCAAGAAATCAGTAATCAAGATATATATCTTAATAAAATATTTTTAAAAATCAAAATTTAGGGGAAATCCATGATGAACAAAATGTCAAATTTTAAAATAAAGGCACAATGTTTTTTGTTTGTTTTGAGATCCTGCTGTGCTGTTCAAAGAACAGGATTTTCCAGTCAGCCTGTGGTTCCTTGGTCTTCATGGCATCATGCCCCCCACGGGTGCGGGTTTGAAGGTTGACAAGGTCAGGAGAAAAGATTGAGCAATGCATGGCTTCCTGTAGTCATTTTTCAAAATGTTAAATTGTAGAGAGTTTATTAATTTTTTTCCACTGAGGCAAAATATGGGAGAATATTTTGATAAGTGCATATAGGGATACACATTTTTCCTTTTGTCTCAGAATTCTATACAGCCTTGGATACGTTGCCCAGCCTGAGTTTTAGTTCTATCATCCACAAAAGGGGATAAATGTAGTTACATAATATAATTATATAATTATAGTTTTATAATTATAATTATAGCTTTATAATTATAATTATATTGTTATAGTACCGGCTCCATTGTGTTGTTGTGAGGTTCTAAATAACTTAGCACAGTACCTATGCTCAATACATATTAAAAACTAATCTTTACAGAGTTTGTTTTAGGACTCTCCATAATTCTTCAGTTTAGTCTAGCAGAGAGTAAATACTCATGAATTCACAGCAGGCTGACTCAGTTGAGGCTGGAGGACAGTGATTTAGTATTAATTGAACATCTGTTGAGTGTTAGGACTTGTGTAGGTTTATCATATACATTAGCTAGTTCAGTCTACATTCCTCATTCAGTTTTGTGAGGGTCTACCAAGTTGGAAATCCCATGAAGTTTTGGAAATATTTATTAATATTTTTTAAATGATCAAAAGAAGAAAAGAAAAGAAAAACAGGCAAGAATAAAGGGTCTGTGCAAGATCCCCTACCAGACTGTTTCCGGAAGAACAGATGCCCTAAGATCATTCAGGTAGGAGTTGAGGTGTATTCTCTGACCCCTATCACCAAAGGTAGATCAATATATCATAAAAGGCTCCTTTCAATCAGCAAATTGTCCACACCTCTAAAATCTCCAATTTATACAAAGACCTCTGGCTTCCTGGAATTTCTTATACATTTTCCATTCGAGAGAGTCCACAAAAAAAATTTTGTTTTGTGATGGCTTGGTTTTATTAAGATGTGCTCTCAGAGGCTTCTTTGTCCCTTTTTTGGTGCTGTGACTTAAGTACCTTCTTTGTGTGACCTATGAGCAAGTTAGCTAACCTTGGTTTATTCCAGATCGTTGTAAGGAGTAAATAAGGTAAGACTTGAAAGAACTTGGCACAGTGCCTCAAACACAGTAGGTGCTAAATAAACTTAAGCTATGACTAATAAGAATATAAAAATGTAGTAGTGGTCATCGTATAATGTTAGTATTGTCTCTCCCTCTCCCAGCCCTAGACATTTCATTGTTTCCCTGCATTTTGTCACCTCTCTTCCCATTTGCTCCACGAAGGCAGGTGCTCACATGCAGATTCTTGCCTCGCCCCTTTATATCTGGAGACTCTGGAATCTCTCAGGCTGTCCTGATGTTGTAGATTGCAGGGCACACTTTGCAACCGAATCCATCTTTCCCAACGAAGGAACAAATCCCTCCTCTGCAACAGTCAAGCACCCAGGAAATAAACAAACAAAAAACCCTCTGCATAATTTTTTAAATATCTTTTCTCCATCAGTTAAACTACTCTGGCCAGTCACCCCCAGCTATGCAGTAAAGGAAAAAGCCGTTTTCTCACCAGTCTCCAGCTTCAGCCTCTGACTGCTCTTCTTCCACGACAGAGTGACAGATGGAAATGTTCCAAATAGCGAGTCATTTACTAAAAGATCAAGCATTTTGAACCCCTAGATTCTCACAAAAACAGTCCCTGTGCGTAAAACAGTAGCTGTAAAACGTAGCTTGTGCTGAAGAACCTGCAGGGGGAGCCAGCCTCCTTAATTACTGGCCTCCAGATCAGCAGACGCTGAGTGAAATGCCTTCCTCTCTCTTCTGCTCTCAGGGTTTCTTTAGGGGCCCCTGTCTCCAGAACATAAGTTCTCTCCCTTTAATTTTCTGTATCCTTCCTTGTTAGGAAGGCAGTGGCACAGACTCTTAAGTCCTACTTTATGTGGGTATAAAGTTATGTTCTTTGCTTCAGGAGTAAGTCTGTGATTCTCTGCAGGCATTACGAGCTGTATATCTGTAGGTAAAGCTGATACCAATCCTCACCGTGTTCACCTAAAAACTTGTCTTGCGTAAGAGTTTCTACTAAGTATATTCTGGAAATACCTATATAAGCTATCTAAGAAGTCTGCCTTCCTGTTTTCCACTTCTTGCTCTGCTCCCAGCTCATGCTTGAATTTTCTCCCTCACCTGGCTTCCCTTTCTTCTACCCTGAACTGTCTCATTTTTTAAACTAGAGATTCCAAGTCATAGACCTTTGTTTTCATTATTTCATGGCTTCGTCCCCATCCGATGCATTCCTGTTCACCCTTCTCCGTTTCAGTTCCTTCCGTTTTCCCCGAACCCTACGCATAATGATTCATCTGTTGTTTGGAGTTAGACCAGTGGTTCTCAGCCCCCGGTCCTCTGAGGACCTTTTAAAAAATGTGCCCTGGGATGAGACTGATCATTAGAACCTCCAGAGAAGAAGCTTGTGCATCAGAATGTGTTCAAAGCAACTCAGTTGAAAATATTGAGCTATACTGAAGGAGGATAAGGACATAGCCTTTCCTCTCTGCTTATGCCCCTTAAGAGTCCCCTTCTCACTAGGCCCTTAGTCAGCACATTTACTGACCCTGACCAACACTGTGACATCTCCGGGACCTTGTCCGTGACATTCAGGCTAAGGCAAGAATAATGAAGGCTTTTTTTCATAGACCCACAAAATGGATATGGACTAGAGGAATCAAATATTCCAGTTAAACTCTGATCTCCAAATTCAGATTAACATTTACAGCCTATTCCTTATGTGTCCTTTTTTTTTTTTTTTTGTGGTACGCGGGCCTCTCACTGGTGTGGCCTCTCCTGCTGCAGAACACAGGCTCCGGACGCGCAGGCCCCGCGGCCACGGCCCACAGGCCCAGCCGCTCCACGGCACGTGGGATCCTCCCGGACCAGGGCACGAACCCGCATCCCCTGCATCGGCAGGCGGACCCCCAATCACTGCGCCACCAGGGAAGCCCCTTATGTGTCCTTTTTGAAGGTCACAATCACAGAAATAAGAGCAGAAGGACAGCAACTAGGCTGAGGTAAGGAGGTAAGGAGATACCAAGGACACAAAATTTAAGGAGGCACTCACTCTCAGGTGCCCACCCTGCACTTACAAGATCCTGGGAGTGACTGCTTCCTTAAATTTTGCATCCTAGGAGACTCTCTTTACCTCATTCTAGTCCTGGCTCCAAAGGGAGCTAAAATGAGACCTTTTCTAAAGGAATGCTGGAATGCTGGGAAGCGAGGATGACTGTAATCACCCAGTTCAGTGAAGATTTAATAAGTAAAACTGATACAGCCTCCTGAGCACATCTTAGCAGTAAGATATCAGAACTTGAAATGAGAATTATGATCTGACATTAGCTCCCAGGGCTGTATCCCCCCCCCCCCCCC
>NW_006781636.1:125573-141519 GCF_000442215.2 Lipotes vexillifer
AAATTACCCACCCCGGCGGCCGCCCCCCCCCCCCCGCAAATCCCCCCCCCAATAATATGCAACTGGAAGGTTACGAAAGGCAAGTTTTAGTCAGGAGAGCAGCAAGTTTCTATTTGTGTTAAGAGAGAGTGACACAAATTTATAACTGAAAGTCAAGTGTCACGATACTTTCTCTAGTAACATACTCAGTATCTCTTAATTTCAATTCTTCATTCATTATCTCTATTGTTACAAGATACAAATGAATTACTGCATGTGAGACACCTAGTCCAGAGCTGGCACAACTGAGTGCTCAAAGCTGGTAACCATTTTGTCTCATCAGGAGGATAATGGAACTCAGGAAACACTTCTCACCCAATATCACCCCATCAGCAATTCCACGTTATTTAAAGACAGAGTCAAGCCAGGTACAGACTACAGCCTCTACCTCTCTCCAGTCCAAATCCAGGATGATGGCTGGAAGTTCCCTTGCCAGGTTGTAGTCAGGTCTGGCAAAATCTTCAGGCGCTCCACCACAGTCAGGGCTTTTGGTAAGAGTTTCTGTTCTCTGGACTCCCTGCCATCCTCCTGTCACTGTCTCCTGCTTTCTCTCCACTAAAGAGGAAGCACCCTGTTAGCGGGAGAACAGCCACACAAGGGTCACTATTCTGGAGTTCTGTTTGCCTTGATACTTGTCATTCGTGTTACGGCTGGGGACGAGGGTAGGAAGCTAAAGAATGATGGTTCAGTTGCCATAGATTGGTCAGTTTCCTGGTGACCACTACCTTATGTGCAATTTTAATGTTTCTTGAGAATACTGGAAGTCTCTTTAATTATAACTAGGTCTAATTGCTTAGTTGTCTAATTGCCTTAGTTGCTTTCTGGAGCAGAGTGGAATAAGGCCAGTGTGAGTAAAGGTAGATGATAAACACAGCTCCAAAGAAACTCTGCAGGAGTCCTCTCACCCCTACCAAGGCCAGCTGGGGTGAGAGACTGTCCAGCTTCTCCAGCAAAAGAACCTGCTGGGATGGCCCTCTGACCCTGCAATCGCAAGAGAGTGGAGCTTAGGTGAAATATCCACTGTGGCCTCAAACAAATTGCAGAGACTCTGCAGGGTGTGAATTTAAGGGAAATGTGAAAATTCTATTTTGCTCAGTGATGCAAGGAAACATCAATAAACAGAAACCCTTGGCTTTGGATATTTTTCATTTTTGTGACCAAGAACTGTGTTTTTTAAAACATCATTTTTAAATGAAGGCAAAGAGAAAAAACAGTGATGTGGATGAGCAATTAATTGTTTTTGAAAATGAGGTAAACAAAGAGAAAATAATTCACAACACCTAAGAGCATGGGCTGCTAGATTTTTTCTCAGTTGTCTGAATGATAGGACAAGTGAAAAATCTTTGTTTTTACTTAGAATCTTATTGATTATTATTAGAGGTCACACAATTCAGTATTTTGAAGGAAATGCAAACCCTTTAGTTCATAATGCAAACAGCCAAAATGTATTTAGTTTGAAGTCACTTGCTTGTAGCTTCTCCTGTATCTCTTTCTCCAGCTCTCACTCTCTTCCTCAGGCCCTGCCTGCCTTTCTCCTTCCTTCCCTCCCTCTTTTTCCATCTCTCCTCAGGGATGGGCTAGGAAATAATCAATTGCCCTTGATGGTCAGGTTCCTTATGGAGCCTAGACAGTGCCCTGTGATGAGTTGGAAAGGCTGTTCATCTCTTTTATTGACATCACCATTCACTCACTTACGGGGTATGACTGTCTTAGCACAAACGTAAAGCTGACTCATCTGGCCTGACTATTGGCAAATCGATGGAGGCAGCCATCCGGGGTGTGAAAAAAAATAATTCTGCATTAGGCAAACTGTGTCCCATTTGGCCAAGAGTTTTTGTACCATAACTCCATCTAATTGCCGTGTCAACATTTAAACCATGTCCTATATCTCTTTGCCGCATTAAAATACCTTCATCTTGGTCTGGAATGCTTTTTACTCTCTTACATCTCATCTTTATCACCCTGTCTCTACATCTCTCTGTCTCTATATTTCTGTTTTCTTCTTCTTTGAACTCCTTTCAGTGGATGCTTAAAAATATGAAACTCTGCCTATTTGTTCATAGAATTAGATTTTTCCTGCTTCTTGGTTTTCTCCTTTAGCAAATGGGCCAGCTGTGTTGTGTTTGGACAGTCTTTAATCTATTTGGGAGTGTCACCCGAGTGTATATCATAGTGATCCTGGCAGAGGTATACACATATCGTATTCAGGACCCACTCTGCGTGCCTGGGTGATTCCCCGAATAGAATAAACCAAAAACAAAAACATGAAAACCTTGAAATAAATACTCAAATGTATCACTGAGCCATTCTATAAGCCCTAAGTCCAGTTTATTTCTTCTTCCAGAACACCTTCATTCTCTGGCAGACCAGGGATCAGAAGCTTCCCCTCTGCCACTTCCTGCATCCCTCTCACTAGCCTCCTTTGACTTTCCTTTCTATAGTGGGGAGTCACCTGCCATCACAAGTTTGCTCTCCTGCACTCCTAAGCTCTAAACGTGATTGTCCTGAGCCCCCCAAAGAATCTGTCTCTCTCAGTCACCTCTGCAACTTTTAGTAATTGTTCTTTCTTTCAGGTCCTTCACTCTACTGGCATTTGTTGCTAATAGGAAATCAGAAATAGGCCTCCTCGCATAACTATTTTAGGTTGTATCTTGGTTTGGGTTCCCCTGAAAGAAAACTTTGAGACAAGGATTTGAATTAAATTAATTTATTTGAGAGGAAATCCTAGGAAACATAGGAGTGGGAAAATATGTCAAGGAAGGGAAGGAAGATAATAAAATGTACATGATCAAGCCAGTTAGCACTATGAGCTTAGAGCTCATTCCCACTGGGAAACCCCGGGAGAATACACATCAGAGTTATGCCAAACAAAGGCGAGGAAGCTGGGGTATTATCCACCAACTCCCCACCTGTTGTCACCATTAACCCTCTGGGACTTCCAGTCTGTTCTACTTGTGGACTGAGTGTGTTTCCATAACCTCAGTAAATCTTCAGGAGAGGATCATATATATGCCCGGCAAGAGGCCTTCATTAAGCAGAGGCTGAGTAGATGTAGCAGATACTGATGGCATCTGTGACAAGGGTCTTAATATTTTTTCCACTGGTTCAGAGAGGGCTTTGTCTTCTATACTCAAGAACTTACTTGAGGGATTTCCCTGATGGCTCAGTGTTTAAGAATCTGCCTGCCAATGCAGGGGACACGGGTTCAATCCCCGGTCTGGGAAGATCCCACATGCCGCGGAAAAACTAAGCCGGTACGCCACAACTACTGAGCCTGTGCCCTAGAGCCTGCGAGCCACAGCTACTGAGCCCACGTGCCACAACTACTGAGCCCACTTGCCACAACCACTGAAGCCCACGTGCCACAACTACTGAAGCCTGCGTGCCTAGAGCCTGTGCTCCGCAACAAGAGAAGCCACTGCAATGAGAAGCCCGTGCACCGCAACGAAGAGTAGCTTCCACTCGTGGCAACTGGAGAAAGGTAGCATGCAGCAGTGAAGACCCAATGCAGCCAAATAAATTAATTAATTAAATTAAATAAATAAAAATTAAAAAAAAAAAACTTACTTGAAGTCACTTCAGTTCAACATGATGTCCTCAATGTCTGTTTTATGCTGGGCACTGTTAAGTGCTAGAGATGGAGAGATGAATAAAGCATTCTGGCTCCAAGGCACTTACAATTTAGCAGGACAACAAAATCACTGAAATAGCCCCTGATCTTTTCTAGTACCAAACAACTAAATAAGAACCAGGTGTTCTTCCTGCCCCTTCAGGGACCTATAACTTGTGCTTTATTTCTAGGCCTTTGGACACATAGAACATTCCTCTCTTCTGTCTGCCCACTGCCTGCCCCTCCTCTCCCTCACATTCCTCCTTTCACCTGACTCACCCAGAAGCATCTTTCAGCTATCAGATGTGGCCTCTTCCAAAAGCCTCCTCTTATTCCCCAAGGTTGAGTTAAAATCTTTTCTTAAAAGCTTTCTTCAAATCCCACATGTCCTTAATAGCAATACTTATATCAGTTCTATCAATTCTAATTTCTAGTTTATGTATCTATATTTTCCATGAAAATGTATATTTCTCAAAGATGCTAAATATGATTTCTTCACCTTTGTTTCCTAGGCATCTAGTATACTGCTGGCACACAGTGGGAGTTTAATAAATATCTGATGAGTTATAAATTTTACACACACACACACACACACACACACACACACACACACACACACTAGTGACCAGGTAGGGTAATCATTCAGGGCCACTAACTAACTGTGTTTTATTTGCCTTTAAGCTAAGCCAGAAATCCCCACGATTGTGGAAAATAATTCCATAGGTGTCTTCGGAGAGGTGAGTCACGTTAAAGCTTTTGAAAATCTACAGCATAATTTGCCAGTGTGTGTCAGTTTGCATCATTGCTCAGAATGTTTCTCAGAGGACCTTATTCCAATTAATTTCTGGTGGGAATGAAGGAAAGCTGAGTTGACTCTAGAACCCAAATGGGAATCCTTATTTTCTGACTTAGGGCTCTCAGAAGATGTTATCTTGTGATCCTTAGTCCTTAAATTTCCTGGAAAAATTGTCTCAATTGTTTAAATTTCTGTTTAATAAATATTGAAGTAGATAGTGAAGAAAAGTAGGGCAGAAAGCAGTGTGAATCCTGTTGTAAGAATGAGGTTTTTGCTCATCCTTTGACGTTTAATTTGTTCTAATTCATTTCCTATACCAGCTTTCCTAGTGTTTTTATTTTTAAGTGACAAGAGGAAATGTACCCTTCTGAACTCATTCAGAACCCTGGCTATTTCTTAGGCAGTACAAGGAAGGGCAGGAGAAAAAGGAAATTAGAATAGGCCCCTCTGACTTCAAATTCTTGTAGGTAGTTCCCAGCCTCTAGTCTCTGGCATCTGGGCTTATTTCCCAGCTCTTCCTCTTGCTGGCTGTGACCTTGAACTAATTACTTCACACCTTTGTAGTCAGTTTTCCCATCTATATGAAGGGGGTAAGGAGAGTATCAGCACATTGTTGTTGTTTTTAGGAATTAAATGAAATAATGCATGAAAAATTCTCGGTATATTGTTTGGTATATATTAAGTGTTCAATAAACATTTTGTTGTTATTACTACTAATGTGTGTCGATCAGCTGTCTTGTGGCATTATGACTTCATTGAAACTTTTCAAAATCCCAAGTAAAATAAATATTCTCCTTAATTCTCAAACATTTCCTGTTACATGGGATGAGAGAAAATTATATTCCAGTTTCTTCTAGCCCCAAGAACATTAAATAACTTATGATTTCTTGTCATGTTTTCACTGAATATCAGTCATGTAATCTGACAGCTGCATACAAACCATAGCTCAGGCTCTGTGGTATGGTTTTAGATGAGTATATTATCCAAGTCTTTTGATTTTATGAATTAGTCTCTTAGATTGTTATTATAGTCCCAAGTACATAGGAAAGGTTTCCATTTTTTTGTTCTGCCACAATTAATTTTCAAGTTTATTAGTGGACTGCATTTCAATAGTTTAAGTAAAATAAACAATCTAATGATACAATGTTTGGTAGGTGTTTTGTTTCTTATCAGGATTTTTTTGTAGGTTCTTGGGCCAATGTTTATAGGTAACATGGACTCAATCCAGATATAGAACCACAAGGTTGGATCCAAGAATTCCAGTTCAAAAAGAAAAGGACTTTGTCTTATGTGTCATCAGATTTTCTCTTCTGTACCCATGCTTCCCTGGGCACTGACTAGAAAAACCAGAGAACTTTCCTTCCTGGGGAATTAGTTCGAATTAGTTGGTGTGGAATCACCAACTCCACATAACCAGCTACAGGACACAGCTTGTCTGCGGATCTTTCAAGACCTTGACAAACGTTGGTAATTCCTCACTCTGATATTCTTATAATCCCAATTATATTTTTAATAACTTATTAACTCTTCAAAGCCCTTTCACATGCTTTTATCGTGTGATGCTCCCAATAAGCCTCTGAAATAGGTAGAACATCTTGTTGTTTCACGGATGAGAAATTGGAGCCTGGAGAGTCTAAACCACTGGCTGAGCCACTAATGAAGGGCAGAGGTGGGAAGAGAATTTAGCATGCCTGTACCCAGGCAGGATGGCATAACAGAAGGAGATCATGCTTTAGGGGCAGATAGAACTAAGGTCAAATCCTAATTCAACCACCTACTAGCAGCATAGCCTCATCTAGTAGTTAAGCTCTGTGAGTCCCAACGAACTCATCTCCAAAACTGGGATCATAATCAATATTACACAGGGTTCTTAGGTACGTCAGATTTATGCACAGTAATGGAGTACGTAGCACAGAGTGGATGTCTCAGAAATGTTTCTTCCCTTCCCACTATTTATCACTCACTCACTCTCTTTCACTTATTCCTTCCTCTGCATGAATATTCATAAATCTGCTATGTGATTGATTCTCAGAGACAGTGGGAGTTAATGAAAAGATACAGCAGGACGGGTTGTGGAATCTGATAAACCCGGGTCTGAATTCTCCTCCTTCACTATTAACTCTGGGCCTTGGACCGGATTAGATTAGACTCCTCATCAATGAGCAGGGACAATGATACCAACCTCACAATGGTGACATAAGGACCAAATGAGAGAGCTGTATGCAAATTAGTGCTCGGTAATGGTAATTTCCTACCCTCTTCCCTTCATCTCTTAAAAATTAACCAAGTCAACATGCATGCATTGATGCTTACTAGGCGCTACATGTTCACTGCACCAGCAGCCCCAAGTGTTAGAACAATAGGGGTTTGGTCAGCTGTGAACTGTGTCTTCCAGTGTTACTAGTTAAAATTACAAAGCTTATGGTTAATTTAGCTTTCCTGTAGAATAGAAGAGCCCCCAGATTATTCTATCAATGATGCCTTGCAGGCTTAGACATGCAAGGGATGTCCACGGAGAGTGTCACCCCTATGGATGTTGTGTTCTTGCGAGTTTCCAAGGGCTGGGCTTTGCCAGGGCTCCAGCATGGCACACAGCCTCACCTCCACAGCTCCATGGAAAGAAAGAGTCTTTAACGTAAACTTCAGGGTCCCCCATGTAGCAGCTTTTTGCTCTAGAGCAAGAGATGCTGGGCCGAAGAGTCCCTCGGCCACAGCCCCTGGCCCTCTATACCCCTTACTCTGATGATGCAGCAAAAGAAAGCACAGGAGAGATACACAAAAACTCTAGTTTACTCAACAGGGCAGTCTTTCCACGAGCCACATGTGCCTCTTTTTCCTGCCTGTGCTTCAACTAGATCATCTCCATGGGTCCTGTCCTTGTCACTCTCTATTATGTTTCACAAAATTTAGGAAAAAAACTAAAAAAACAAAACAAACAAACAAAAAACAAAACTACCTCACATGTGAAACGTAGGAAACAAAAGCAGGTGGGATGGAAATGCCTAAAAAGGAAAAGAGGTTAAAATAATAAGACCCATGGAAAAAAGACACTGTAATCTAAAACCAAAACATCAGAGTTTAGCAGGACATCTCCAGTAGCTATTTACAGAATTTGATTGTTTCTGTTTATTTAATTTTGGTTTTGCAAAGCCTGAGTTTTGTGCATTCCTTGACCTTCTTAAGCTCCATTTCCTGTGTGTGTGTGCACATCATCATTTGCAGCAGTGAGCCCCTGAGCCCCTGAGCTTTCACCACAGATGGAAAGGGTCCTAAAAGGGGCATCACACCCCCGGGGGGAAACCATAAGGAAGGTGAAAGCTTTAATATCAGGCAGGTTTCTAGAAAAAAGGGGATTACAGGACTGCAATGCAGCCTGGGTTTTTCACAAGCCTGGTGTTTGGACTTGTGTCTTTTCACAAACAGCTCACAGGGAAGACAGATATGACTGTTAGAGCTGCTGACAAGTCTAAGAACAGCAGTAAAAAGGAGCCACATAGGTGGGGACTGAATAAGGCAAGACACCATTATTATACCAGGATCTTGTCTGCTTTAGGGACATGACTGTCTACAAGATGAAATGCTGGCTTTGTCTCCTCTTGTCTTCCCCCGCTCTCACCATGCCCTCTTCCCCACTCCCAATGAAGTTTTGTTTTGTTTTGTTTGTTTTTGCGGTATGCGGGCCTCTCACTGTTGTGGCCTCTCCCGTTGCGGAGCACAGGCTCCGGACGCGCAGGCTCAGAGGCCATGGCTCACGGTCCTAGCTGCTCTGCGGCATGTGGGATCTTCCCGGACCGGGGCACGAACCTGTGTCCCCTGCATTGGCAGGCGGACTCTCAACCACTGCGCCAACAGGGAAGCCCCCAATGCAGTTTTAAAAATAAATAAATAAATAATAGGTTCTACAGGAATCATCCGAAACAAGTCAGCTCCAGCACAAAGGCCAGAGTAGTTTCTAGTTTGATTTTATTCTACTCCTGAGTTAATATTTTAAGCATATCCTCAGCAGCCCAGGGCATTTTCCTCTCCATATGGACTGCTGGATCCCTTTTCTCAAAGCATCTCTAAATATTTAAAGATGAACAGCTCTTAAAAAATCGGAGAACAAGGCATTGGCATGCAGTTAGTATCTTAAAGAGGAATATAATCTGAAACCTACTGCTCAGATGAATGAGTGGTCTGTGTGGTACGCGGGGACAAAACAAAAGCTACTTAACTCATTAAGATTGACCTCAGAAGCTAAGAACATGTTCTCTGTCCTTCGCTCTCTCAGTCAAGGTCTCCTACCTTTCCATAGTGAATTTTCTCTAGGGAACTGTCTCTCTTATCTTCACATTTCTTCTCTATCTGTTTCTTTTTTGGTTTTCTGCCTCTGTTCTTTATTTCTCCTAATATACCCCAATCTCTCCACCTTTTTCTTTTTCTTTTTCTTTTTCTTTCTGAGGTTCTTTCATCTCTTCCTCACATACTCCTCCTTTAACAGAGCTTAAAATGAAATCAAATTATGCTTTAATATATATCCTCTATTCTTTTTTTTTTTTTTTTTTGCAGTACGCGGGCCTCTCACTGCCGTGGCCTCTCCCGTTGCAGAGCACAGGCTCCGGACGCGCAGGCTCAGCGGCCATGGCTCACGGGCCCAGCCGCTCCGTGGCCTGTGGGATCTTCCCGGACCGGGGCACGAACCCATGTCCCCTGCATCGGCAGGCGGACTCTCAACCACTGCGCCACCAGGGAAGCCCGATATCCTCTATTCTTAATGTTTAATTCAAGTGAGTTGAAAAGTCTTTACTTTTCTCTGTGCTAATTATGCATTAATTACTTATGTGTTAGATTGTGAGAGAGACTTACAGGATTCAGACAGGCTATATTAATGAAACAGCTTTAATATAAGCACGGCAATAATGGGAGAAAGATATGCATCAGAAGGGTCTGGAGATCTCAGGCTCAGGTTTCTTTATCCTTCCACTGCTGGGTCCCACAGAACAAGCTTCGTATCCAGTTCTCAAATCAACACCAGCATGTGTGCAAACACCTCTCTCCCAGGAAGTCTAATCTCTCTTCATGGTGGGCTCTCAAGAGTGAGCTGGTCGCATACGCATATTCCAGCCACCCAACCAGCCTCAACCATCAAAACCTTCAAGTCCACCAAAACCAAGTGCTAGGCATAAATCCCATTATTTTCACTCATCAGTGCTGACAGGCTGGTACATTCTGCTCCCAAATAACCCACAATACCCATGGTGGTGAACTGACATTTCTCTTTAGTTAGTATATTTTAAAGTTTTGGTGAATACAGCTCTAGTGAACCTTATAGACAAGCATTTGGCCAATTCAGACCTGCTGAGATTAACCCACACTATGCTCTCTTTCTCTTAAAAACAAAATCCCACTAAGCCACTTTGCTGTATATTAGAGCTGGAACTAAAATGCCTTCTTTGCTACGGGTCTAAAGTCAGTGTTTTCAGAAAAGAATCCCCCAAGCCCCGTTTAAACAAAATGGAAGGGATGAGCTGCTGCGGGCTGGTCTTTGTCCCTCGGGCAGGCCTTCTCGGCCCTCACCTTCCGCCTCATCTCCAGGATGGCCCTTTCCACCTCCTCCAGGGCTCGCTCTCTCCTTTCCACTGCCCTCTCCCTCCTAAGTGCCTCCTTTTCTCTTTGGCTGGCCTGCTCCAGGATCCTGGCCCAGTCGCCCTCAATGCCTGTGGGGAGCTGCGGCCCTTGAAAACTGGGGTCCTGGCGTTGCCCGGCCTGACCGTGGCCACCCTTCTCCAGCTCCTCTTTGTGCATGCTTTTCAGATGCTTCCACAGGGCTGTGGTGCCCACGTTAACCCCAGGGTCACGGCCCACCTGCCCGCCACACAGGCGGCACGTGGTGTATGGGTTGGGGTGGTGTCCAGCATGGGCAGGGGCCAGGTGGAAATACTCCCAGGCCTCGGAAAACCAAGTCCCCTTGTTGTGGGGCATCGGGGTGGGCGTGGCACCCGCCAAAGGGCCGACTGGTCCTCCTGTCTCACTGATCTCCCCCTCCTTCACTTCTAAGTACCCTTTTGCCTTTATCCTGGTTCCCTCTCCTTCCTCCTCTTCCTGCCTCATCCTTTCTCTTCTTTACAGCTTTCCCTTCCAAAAGTCTCTAAGGCTAAAAGTGTACTTGGGAAGGGACTGTGGTGACTCTTGGGGATTTGCAATAATGGTCAAAGGCCAGCCACACCTGGGTGGTGTGATGTTTCCTTTCTGCTTCACTGGAGAGTAAGGGTGCATCAGAGCCAAGCAAAATGGCCTCGGAGGCCCTCCTGTACATTCCCTCCATGACCTGGATACATACTGGTCCCTCCTTGGCTGGCCCAGAAGACAAAACAAATTAGTGCAACAAATACAAAGGCCTTGAGTGAGCTCAGTGTTCTCTGCGTCAACCAGCAACACGGGTGTTTTTGAATATTGAAAATTTTAGGTTTTTCTCTTGAGTCTCCACCTGGCTGCTTCCACTGTTTCCGTGCTCCTGGCGATCGATCCAATGCGTTCTGGAAGCAGGAGGAGAAGCCTCAGGGTTCAGGCTGTTCAGGAGCCCCAGGGCTGGGGCCTCACTGGGTCTCCCTCAGCGTGGGTAGAAGCGAGCATAGACAGATGCTGATGTCGGAGACTCGCGTGTCCTCAGAACGGATGCAACAGGCTGTCCGGAGGCTACAGAGTCTGCCAGGGTCTGGGAAATAAAGTTCTCAATGTGAGGTTAGCTTGTCCCTAGGGAGGTCCCTTTGGAGCTGGGATTCTAGGAGGTCCACACAGCAGGCTTAGCTGTTTTCAGTGGGAGGAGCTGGCATGCCCGAAGGAGACAGAGGTGGAGCGAATCTCCACAGACCTGGTTGTGCCTGGGTGTCCTCGGCAAGCAGCTCACCATCGTCCACCTTCCCAGGCACCATTGCCTGCAAAGCCAACGGCTGATGAGAACTTCCTGACAGCGACTTAGTCCAGATGTTTGGCTTATTTTAAGAGGTACCTCATTTTAAGAATAAATAAAGGGAAAATTATAGTACATGTTAAAAACAGCCTGACTTCTCTCTCCTTTCTTGGGTCATTTCTTAAGTGATTCGTTAAGCTTTGCAACCTTGAACAGTTAGGAAGCACCTCCCAGCCACAAGTGGGTACTTACAGGCAAGCAAGTCTCTGGACTGGTCTCTGATGGCTCCGGTGCAGGGTGAGCACTCCTGCCGCCTTAGAAGGCTGTTAGCTGACTCCTATCCCTGGGAGGAGGGCACCTCCAGTTCCTGTTCCCTCCCACTTCCAGGGAAGCCTGGTTTCCAAGTGGGTGTGTCCCTGCCTGTAGGGTTTTTCTGCAACAAATGCAAAACTTTTCTCCGCCCCCCTCCACCACTGAAGAAAGTTGTCCCTGGCAAATATCATGTAGTAAAACAGTAAGTCGAGCACCTACAAGTCTTAGTTCTGTTTCCAGAAGACTAGATCATCTGGCCTGTCAAGCAAAGAAGGAGATTTAAGAGGGGGAATGGGTGACATATGGGCAGAGAAACCACATGCCTCAAGAATATCTGTGGTTTCAAATATTTTGTCCAATTGTCAGACCATGAGTCTCCATTTTTGGTTGGAAACTATTGATGTTGTAAATACAGTCAGTAGAAAAGCCAGAGAACTTGCAGAAAGGGGAAGATTAAGTGAAAGGACTCCCCCCCCCCCGTTTTAGAGAAATATAGTAAATTTGGGGGTGCTTTTTATTATATCATGTAACTAGAATTGGAAAAGCTGAAATATGTTGGCTTCTACTCTCAATTGGAATGAAATAAAGGTTTAATCACCTTAAGCAGAAACATATGTACTTCAGATAGGTAGATATATAGATAGATTTAGGAAGGAAAACCTACCAAGGGGGGACAGGCACATTTTAAAGAAGGTGTCCATGGGAGAAACAAATTTTGAGTTATAGAAGAAAATATAGAAATGGTAGAGAGTAGAAAACATGGAGAGACCGAAAGTCAAATTTCAAGTGAAAAACAAATGTGTGGGGCATGGAGAGACCCCAAATAGAAATGAAGAGTTGGCAAACAAATAGGGAAACTCTTTTTTTTTTTTTTTTTCTTTTTTTAGGTTTTCTCTTTCTAGACTAAACAGCTATTTTCAAACTGATTCTGTGAAAAGTCCTTTGGAAAAGGTTCTGTCCAAACTTAAGCCAACTGAATATGGGACAATTTACAAATGGTCACCATTTCAGTATTTCATCTGTGGAAATAAGGGAATGATCTGTCTTATAGCCAGATTTGGATTCATGTCTCCTGACTCATCAGTTTTATCCTGCTCCAACCTCTCCTTCCAGGACAACATCCCCACCTCACTCCCAAGCCCGGGAACCGTTCCATCGGCTCATCTTTGTGAATCCCCCACTACTTTTCACCTGTAGGATCCAGGCCCAACTCTTGCCTGTCCACAAAATATAACTGTGCCCTCTAAGTTATTCCCAGATTTCATCCTTCTCTGTACTCCTACAGAACTCTCCAAATACTTTTTGACACTTACTGCAGAATTCTTTGTGCTACTGCTTACTTATTCCATATGTACTTAGAGTAATGTGCTGGAGAAACCAATAATTTACTTGTTTCATAAATGCAACAGATACACTGAGTGAGTGAATGATTTTCACTTCTCAGCAGAGTAAGGGGTGTGTGTGTGTGTGTGTGTGTGTGTGTGTGTGTGTGTGCGCGTGCGTGTGCGCACGTGCGCGCATGCATGCTTATATGTATGTGTACGTAAACTCTTGTTCATATTTACTTCATTTTTTTCCCAAATTTAGCATGTTTTTCTTAATTGTTTGGAAATACAGCTCTGCTTTCTCAGCAAAACCATATGTGCTTGACATTTCATAATATGTTCGACTTCAGTTTGAACTAGTTTAGTCTGAAGCTTTTCAATTTTGGAGACTAAAGGAGTTTCGGGACAAGAACCATATCCCTAAACAAAATCTTGGAACACTGTCTGGAGCTCGTATAGAATATATGAAATCTGAATCATTCCATGAAATCTGAATTCAGAGAATCTACAAGAGTTAAATCTTTTTGATATTTTTATTAAGTTGACAAGAAATTTCTTCAGTGAGCCAGTTGCCTTTATGAAATAATGGAACCCCTACTTGTTCCTGATATGACCATATCCTCATCTTTTGGTGGGTTGAATGAGCATGGAGAAAATGAATCATGAGAGGGGTTAAAGGTATGGGCATTAATACAAACCTTTACAACTTTTAAAAAACATTTTTTTTCCTGTAACTCTTACATGGACGACTTGGAGATAAATATCAATCTTTGGCACTTTATTGGATTAAATAAACTGAATTCTCTTATTAAAAATACATTTCAGGGGACCTGGTTTTACTTTTAGGACAGAAAGAGACATAATTTCATGGAGCTGCATTCCTGTCACGTGCCTGCATCCCATTGGCAAGTGCTGAATGGGTAGGAAAGCTGGGGCTGCAGTGTTTGCTACTACCATTTTGGATACAACAGATGACCTCCTCTGAAAGTCTCATGATTTCCTTAGGGTTTTTGCCATGACGTGATATTCTGAGGGATGTTCAGCTGCTCCTCAGTGGGATCTCACCAGAAAGATGGGACTTAGTATCCTTAGGTTTGGTTTCTCGGTTCTGCTCAAGACCAGACTCTTTGGGCATCACTATCCTTTGGGGAAATTGGCACACCAAGCATTAAATATAGTTAATTGTTCTTTACTAGTTAACTAGCACATTCATCAATCTTCATGTTCATCAATGAAAAATATTTGAGAACTAAGAACGAGGGCTGGTCATATGTAAAACACACTTATCTCTGGATGAGAAAACAAGTAACTAAAAATGGGATTATAATTTTGCAGCGTCTCAGGTAAAATATTGAAGATCCAATAAGTCTTATCGGATATGTTCACCAGGCTCTTGAAAAAACCACCATCTTAAAAAGAACAAACACAGTGTTGAAAATAAAACGTAACTAACCCTCCTCTAAGCTTCCGGGTTTTGTAACATAAGCTACCTCTTCTTCTACTTCTTTCTTATTTCAATACAACGTGTTTTACCAGGAAATGTCTTGGACTGGGATTAAGGTAACTCTTCCAATTGTGCCATCAACTACATTCTACTCCATTTAACCATTCTGTGATTCTGTGCCTTGATTTCCCCATCTGTCAAATGGCAATGATAAGGTGGGTCCTAGCTAGCCTATAGGATTGTTTAGATGATAAAATAAAAAATTAATTAGGAAAACTCTTTATAAGTCAACAGTGAGATATTTATATTAAATGGTTCCTGTAATTGTTGCTACAAATAGTACTTTACATTATTTGGGGAACGAAGGCAACAAAAGTCTGGCAACAGACTTTTCTTATCTGCCATTAGAAAAACACATACTAATGAAAAGAGAAAAGACAAAGGAGGATTTTGGGAACTGAAGTCTGTTTTGACAAGTGTGTATGATATAAACCAGCCCAATCAAACAACCTGACCATCTGGTATATGGCTGTGTCTCCAGTCCCTGGAAACAAAGTGTGGAATAGCTCATCCGAAAAGATCATGTTTTCCTTGGGTGAGTTGTCTATTTAATGAGATCAACAAGGTGTGGCCAAGACTGCTGTAAGTTCAGAACATTTCTAACTGAAATGAATAGAATACTGATTATTTCCATGATATTTTAATCTCTGAAAACTCTCTCTACACAACTCAAAATTATTAGATTTCAAAGTAAGGGACCTTTTTGGACTAAAGGAACTCTACTGAAAAGAATTTCTTCAAATAAAAAATAGCTGATTCCTGTTTCTAAGAATTTCTGGTGAATACAGCAATTTTTAAATTCAAATTCCATTAATAATAGCTCACTAGCATTTTTGTTAATCTACAATATAATGAAAATTAACACTAATATACTGATGATCAAGAGAGTTTTTAAAACCCTAAAATTACTTCAGAGTCTATAAAAACATTCATTTATGTAAAGGATATATAATTCTAATACTTAAGAATGGATAAACCATGTATGAGATATAATGATTTTATTTTCTTTTTATTGAAGTATAGTTGATTTACAGTGTTATGCCAACCTCTGCTGTTATAACAATTTTAGTATCCCTAGATTTGAAGCGCAAAATCTGACATGGAGGATTTTTATGACTTGAAAATTTATATGTGGGATCATTCTACTATTACAACATTAGATTAACCAGAATATTCATTACTCTGAACCAGATCAAACAATAAAAATTTACTACATAAAAGATGTGAACAAATATCTCAACAAATATCTCAACAAGTGACAACAGATTGTCTATAGAAAATAGAAGTGCGTAATGACAACTGTCAAATATGCATATGTAACAGTAAAGTAATACCTATAAAACTTAAACAGATTTGCAAGTCATTATTATGACTCTGCAGAAACATTAACATCTTTTACCACCTTCCTATTTTCAGAGATATTGTAGTCTATAACATACTTACAAAAACCAGAATAATTTATGAGGGAAAG
>NW_006781636.1:141621-159421 GCF_000442215.2 Lipotes vexillifer
AAAGAGTTTCTTTGTTTCAAGGCTACAGTCTGCATATTGGGTCCTTCCCAGCCCTGTTACCAATGCTGTTACTTGGTTCCTGCGAGCTTTGGATGGGGTATGTCGCTGTGTAAACCCATCCCTGTTATGCAGAAACAGGTGCCATTCAGACATGAGGACACTAGCATCATGCCTGCAAGCCTGCAACCGCGCCCGTTCACATCATTCTGTGAATTTTGAGTTCATCATTCAGAAATGGTCATGAAACATCCATACTCAACTTAGCCTAATTCCCTCAGAAATAAGTGCACCTCCTTTCCAGAAGACTGTACAAGGTTAGGGCTGCAGTCTTGGAACAGTGTAAAGGTAACTGGTTCTCACATAGATTTACCAGTAGCTTTGGCAGAATCTAAGGACATGAGCTAAAAAACAGTTAACCTCAAATTCCTAAGGAGAATCCTACTCCCATCATAGACAGAGCCACGTTTGAAAAAACAGTATTTTATGATGTTAAGACTGGTTCTTGTTTCTTTTGTTATTGTTTAAAGACTTTATTTTTTAGAGCAGTTTTAGATTCACGGCAGAATTAAGAGGAAGGTACAGAGATTTCTCATATACCCTCTCCCCACACATGCATCCTTTCCCTCATTATCAACATCACTCACCAGAATGGTGAATTTGTCACCACTGATGAAGCTACACTGACACATAGCAATCACCCAAAGTCCTTAGTTTACTTTAGAGTTTCCTCTTGGTGTTGTACATTCTACAGATTTAGGCAAATGATGTACTCATCATTATGGTTAGGTTAGGTCATACAGCCCTAAAATTTCACTGTCCTAAAATTGACTTCTTTCACTTAGTAATATGCATTTAAGGTTCCTCCGTGTCTTTTCATGGCTTGATAGATTTATTTTTCAGCACTGAATAATATTCCACTGAATGCATATACCACAGTTTATGTATCCATTCATCTACAGAAGGACATCTTGTTTGCTTCCAAGTTTTGCCAATTAAAAATAAAGCTTCTATAAACATTCATATGCAGGTTTTTGTGGGGCATGCATTTTCCACTCCTTTGAGTAAATACAAAGGAGCACAATTGCTAGATTGTATGGTAAGTGTATGTTTAGATTTATAAGAAACCAAGAAACTGTTTTCCAAAGTGGCTGTACCATTTTGAATTCCCACCAGCAGTGAATGAGAGTTCCTATTCCTCCATATCCTTGCCAGCATTTTGTACTGTCAATATTCTGGATTTCAGCCATTCTAATAGGTGTAGCAGTATTTCATTGTTGTTTCAGTTTGTGTTCTCTGATGACATATTATGTGGAGCATGTTTTTATATGCTTATTTGCCAACTGTATATTTTCTTTGGTGAGATATCTGTCTCTGGCCCATTTTTATTTTTTTTTAACTTTTTAAAAAATTTATTTATTTTTGGCTGTGTTGGGTCTTCGTTGCTGTGCACAGGCTTTCTCTAAGTTGCGGTGTGCGGGGGCTGCTCTTCGTTGCAGCATGTGGGGGCTACTCTTCGTTGCAGCGTGCAGGCTTCTCATTGCGGTGGCTTCTCTTGTTGCGGAGCACGGTCTCTAGGTGTGCGGGCTTCAGTAATTGTGGCACACGGGCTCAGTAACTGTGGCTCCTGGGGGCTCTAGAGCGCAGGCTCAGTAGTTGTGGTGCACGGGCTTAGTTGCTCTGCGGCGTGTGGGATCTTCCCGGACCAGGGCTCAAACCTGTGTCCCCTGCATTGGCAGGCGGATTCTTAACCACTGCGCCACGAGGGAAGTCCATCTGGCCCATTTTTAAATCAGGTTGGTTGTTTCCTTATTGTTAAGTTTTAAGAATTCTGTGTATATTTTGATAGCAGTTCTTTATCAGATATATCTTTTGCAAACATTTTCTTCCAGGCTTTCCTTCTCATTCTCTTGAACTGTGTTTTGTTTTAAGATCAGAAAGTAGTGAATATTTTTTAAGGTAAGAAGGAAGAGCACTGATTCTGATACTCAGAGCACACCATAATTTCAATTTTACAGGCCAGCCCTGATCTAGTATAATTTTAGACAATTTTAAATTGTCACATGAGTCTTTATCCTAAACGATCAAATATTAAAGACAGTAAATCTTAAACAGTTCAGTTTCCCAAAATTATAGCTTATATTCTGCTCATATTCTGACATTTATCTTTTGAATGGTTTAGAAGATATAGTTGAGGCTCTGCAAAGCAATATCACTGCCATGTCCTATTTTCCTATTTGTTGTAAGTTCTTAAACATTTACTTCCAAACATGCTTTCTGCCTGCAGTAGTACTGCTGGATGCTTTATAAACTCTGGAGTAAAGTTCTGATGCCTTGTGCAAGAGTCATTGCCTTGTGGGACAGATATTGACATGAAAATGCAGGAGAAAACTCTGTCTCTTCGTGCTAAAGTAGAGAAATTCTAAGACTATTACAGAACAAAAAGGAGATTTAGGGAGAGAAGGGGAGGACTTTGTGCTCTCTTTTGTTCCCAGAAAAGAGTAACAATGTTGGAAGGCTGCAAGGTAACAGCCCTCTGAGGTGCTTCTCTCCCTACCTACCCCCCTGTCTCTCGGGACATTCAAGTGCTCAGTGATTCTTATTCTAGAAAACTCAGAAAGGGGAAGGGGTCAAGGTGAAGGTGGCTCGTCAGGCAGCTATTCGAGTACCAGGTCCTGAAGAATTGTCATGATTCAATAGTGACTTTAAAAAAAGCTCTTTCTAGAAATATTCTATCATGCCGACCTAGTCTGTCAGAATGTCTAATACTGTAGCATGGAGGAGTCAATGTTTTGGCATGTACAAAGCATTGTTTTGGTTTTTGGTGGGTAGAGGGAATGGTTTGTTTTTTTCCAGTTCAAGAGTTGAGTGCAGGGGCTTCCTGGTGGCTCAGTGGTTAAGAATCCACCTGCCAATGCAGGAGACATGGGTTTGAGCCCTGGTCCGGGAAGATCCCACATGCTGCGGAGCAACTAAGCCCATGCGCCACAACTACTGAGCCTGCGCTCTGGAGCCCACGCACCTAGAGCCCGTGCTCCGCAACAAGAGAAGCCACCACAATGAGAAGCCTGCGCACCACAAAGAAGAGTAGCCCCCGCTCGCCGCAACTAGAGGAAGCCCGGGCTCAGCAACGAAGACCCAACGCAGCCAAAAATAAAATAAATTTATAAAAAGAAAAAAAGAGTTGAGTGCAGATACCTCCTGGGGTGGGTAATATTCTGCCTGTCTTGTTGATTAAATAGATTTCCAACTGTAACTGTCGAGATCAAGACCTTTGGGATACAAAGAGAGATAAGGGTTGATGAGTGGTTCAGTGTGTGTGTGAGAGTGTGTATGTGTGTTTTGGGATGTGGAGAGAGGATTAAAAAGGGATAGTTTGATAGTGGGATGAGAGGACCACTGAATATTAAGGTGACGTATGCCAGAAAAATACTTCTGGGTTTATGATTTCCCTCATACCCGTGACTGATCCCGGGAATACTGAGAGTATCAATAGAGGACTTTACATACAGATCACCTAAAGTTCTTGTTAAAAAGAAGATTCTGATTCAGTAAGTTGAGGGGTTGAGAGGGGCAGGGCCTGAGATCCTGCATTTCTAACAAGATCCTAAGAGATGCTATGGACCACATTTTGAGAAGCAAGGACCTAGCAAACCGTGGGGTTCAGTTCATTTCTGGGTGGACCAGCTAATGGCTGATTCAAGCTCTGAAGGAGCTCTAGAATTGACCCAGCTGCCCTTGTGGGACAGACACGTGGCCACTGCTGCCCATGAAGGTGGTCCTGAGAGCCCTGCCAAGGCCTGTGCAGAATGGACACACTTGTGAATGGATGGAGTACTCAGTAGCCCAGCCCCTGACAACATTATGGTAAATGTAATGGTCTGAAAACTGGCTGACATGCTTCTGCTAAATTCTGCATTTGAGTTTTGGGAAATAATTTTTCCCTGTTAGGTTTTAGTCACTCTTTTTTTATACCCCCTTAGTTTTGTTTTGACCAAGACAGAGTTTCTACTTTATAGGCCAGTCTGAAACTAAAAGGACTCTTTATGGCCTCAGTGAAGCTGTGCATCACTTTTGTCACAGAGCAAAGGATTCATCTCAAAGTGCAAATCTTGCAATAATAACATCCTAATGCACTCTGAGGTTGTATGTACCAAGAACCCCTCAGTTTACAAAGATATTTGGTGATGAAACATGGCAAAATAATATCTTAAAGTAGAAATATTCAACAAATGAAAACTAAATGCTTCTTTCCCGTTTTGGAAATCTAGGATTGAGCATAACCTAACAACAACTTCTGTTCTAGGAGTTGGCAAACATTTTCTGATTTTAATCTGCCAGATAGTGAGTATTTTATGCTTTGTGGACCATATGGTCTCTACCACAATTATTCAGCTCTGCCATTGTAGTACAAAAGCAGCCGTAGACAGTACATAAACAAATGGGCATGGATGTGTTTCAATAAAACTTTACTTACAAACATAGGCAGTGAGTGGGATTTCACCTAGCCATAGTCTGCCAACCTCTATTCTAATCAATCTGCAGAGAAAAACACCTAGGCGTTATTTTTCCAGGCTCATTCCATCTCATTAAGGTTACTACTTTGGAAGATGATGCTTATGATGCACCAGCAGTCACATATGTACTTAAAGTTGATCTTTGTTCTTTGAGTGTTAAGAAGAAATCTGCATACATTCAATTCATCCACTTGGATTTGCCAGGAACCGGAAATACAGTGAGAAACAAAACAATTACTTCTCTTGAGAGGTATAGTGATGAAGTAATGAGGCCTTTGCTAGGGCAAACATTAAGAGCTATGAGTGCATCACAAAGATCCCTAGGATTCTTCAAGTCTGAGAGGTACATAGTAGGAAGTTTGGGATGGGAAAGTATTAGGAAACAGTAAGCACAAACATCAAGAAGTCATGGAGAACATTGTGTTTGGTAAATTGGATTGAAATATTACCTGTTGGATTGAGGGTGTATTATTTTTTAAATGTATTTATTTATTTTTGGCTGCGTTGGGTCTTTGTTGCTGTGTGCGGGCTTTTTCTAGTTGCAGTGAGCAGGGGGGCTACTCTTCATTGTGGTGCACAGACTTCTCATTGCAGTGGCTTCTCTTGTTGCACAGCACGGGCTCTAGGCGCACGGGCTTCAGCAGTTGTGGCATGCAGGCTCAGTAGTTGTGGCTCGTGGGCTCTAGAGCACAGGCTCAGTAGTTGTGGTGCATGGGCTTAGCTGCTCCATGACATGTGGGATCTTCCCGGCCCAGGGCTCGAACCCATGTCCCCTGCATTGGCAGGCGGATTCATAACCACTGCGCCACCAGGGAAGTTCTGAGGGTGTGATTTTAAAGAGATGTAAAAGATAATAGTCAGCATCAGGAAATGAATATAGGAGTGTAATGCGGGATTAAATCATGATCAGATTTGTGTGTCATGCTGAAGAGTTCAAACTTGTCCCAGATGGCATAAGGGGAAGAGAATAGTCATTCTGCTGACCTATTCACATACTCTCCATATAACTATCCCCCAACCTCCTCAGAGATTAATAGCAAGGGATCATTTATGATAGCAAGTCACAGCCAGCTGTGAGTACTACTTATATCCAACAGCAGTAACAAACTACCAATGAGAATAAAACATAGATGCATTTAGATCACAAAAACAAATTCCTTCCAATGTGCTATGTGCTATCAAGTGACATAGCTTAAATTGTATATACTTATTCCTTAAAGTAAATTAAAGAATAGGAACAATAGTATAATTTCTAATTAAATGTCCAAATAACTGATACAGCTCATCATGGTATCTAGAAATGCCATGGTATCTAGAAAAATCACAAAATCCCCTAGCCTGGAAATCATTTAATTATATTTAATCCACATATTCCTAAAGTCAATAGGTCCTTCTTACATTTTTAAGTTGTTTTAAAATGCTAATAGGATTATTTTACAGTACAATAACGGAGACTTATTAAGGAAATGACGTGAATGTATAATGTGATAAGTAAAACAACGTATTCCAGCCTCTCTTTCATCCCAGACACCCCACACACACAGAGAGAGAAAAGCTATAGCCAAATAGAAGTTTTATGAAAAAAATAGAAATTTTAGAAAGAGCACAATAATACCATCAGTCTTAGGTTTATTGATGTTGTGTCCCATTGGAGAGCTGTATCATTGTTTCTACTCTTAGTAATAAAAAAAAATTGTGGGCTTATGGATATGTAAACTGTATGGTTACTTTTCAAATACCTCAAAACATTAGCTGCAGTAATTGTTTTACCAGGTTTTGGTTAAACGTCTCTTTCTCCAGGAAGCTTTCCCTGACCTCTCAATGCTGGTTGGTGCCCCTCCTTTGCATTCTCTGGCACCCTGCACTTCTGCTGTCACAGCACTAAACACAGTGCCTGGCTACCTGTCTATTTTCTAGGCTGTGTGCTCTTTAAAGAAAGCTCCATGTCTTTGTCATCCACCATTAAATTCCACTGCCTTGCCCATAGCAGGGCAATAATGATGGTTTTTAATCAATAATAATTTGTTAGATGAATAAGTAAAGGTTTTGGGGGAACTAATTTAATACTTTATCTTCCAATCACAGTATTTTGTTCATTACTCATGTCTATTTAATCCTTCCAGGCTCAGTGAACCCTCCAACAGATTCTCTGCTTGATGCTACAGAATCTACCCGTGGCATCCAGCCTTCTCCAGCCAACAGCATATCTCCTACAAGTAAGGATGTTTTCATACTGTTTTACTTCCCATGAGCTATTAATCCTTTAACTAAGTAGGTTGATAAAGAAAAAATTTTCAGAAAATTTGTATGATTCATGCCCTGTTCTTGCCTATGGCATTTCAGGTAAATATATTATGTACTATTGTCATGGATTAGATTAATTAGCACAGTTTCCAAAGTCCTTCACTTGAAGACCTGGCAAAATCAGGGTCAATAAACCTGCAATGAGAAATTTAAGTTCTGTATTTATTATTAAATAAGTTAATAAATTGACAGTGTTCCTCCACAACTATGTTCTCAGTAGGGTGTTTAAGAAATTGGTTGTAAATGGGGATCCTGTGGGCCAGAGGTGGGTAGATAGTTTTAAATTTACATTTGTTCTGGTTCATATCAATTTTGACAAAGTTGACTGGTGTGGACTTGAATTCAGCCTCCTAGTAGCATTATTAATAATGGAGTTCAGGCTGGGTCAGTGTTACTGTGGCAAAGGGATAGCAGTGACTTTCAGAAGTTGGCATTGATGCAAACAAATCATAAATTTCCATACCTATGGCCTTTTTGTTTAACAAAGGACCAAGGTGACTTTCTCTTACACAGAAAAGGATGCTCTACATAGAGTAGAAGTATGCTTTTTATTTCTTATTTAATTAAACTATCAATTTTAGCTCAAAATGAGAACTGAAAATGGAATAAGACAAAGCAGTCAATAGGAATGAACAATATAGCCTGTAGCCTTTAGCATATAGCCTGAACTCACTGTCACAGGTTGATATTTCTCAGAAAATGAAGCATGTGGCAGGATGAGAAATGCCTGCAAATCACCCAACAGAAGTTTTACATCCATCTGATTGTTTCCTAGTTCTTAAGGCTTTGTAATTTTCTTTTTTTATGCTTCTTTTTCTTCCACTTTTAACTCATCATTCAGCAATAAACTATAGTAAATTATGGTATTCTTCATTCAACAAATATTAGCATATTCAACATTAATACCTTAAGTCTCTTTAGTACTCTATGTATTAGCTATCCATTGCTGTATAACAAATTACCCAAACAAAAGTTAACTACTTATAACACATATGTTGTCTCACGTGGTTTCACACGAGACAGGAGCAGCTTAGCTGAGTGGTTGGCTCAGGTTCTTTCATGAGGTTGTAGTCAAGCTGTTGGTTGGAGCTCCTGTCATCTGAAGGCTTGACTGGAGCTGAGTGAGGGCTCCGTTTCCAAGCATGAACACGTTGGCAGGAAGTCTCAGCCTCACAATATGGCAGCTGTCTTCCCCCAGACCAAGTAATTCAAAGAATAGAGTCACCAAGACAAAACCACCCTCCCCTTTTATGACCTAGTCTGCAAAATTGCACACCATTACTTTTGCTATATTCTATCTATTAAAAGCAAGTCACTAAATCCAGCTTACACCCAAGAGACAGAGAATTGGCCTCCACTCCTTGAAGGAAAAAGTGTCAAAGAATTTGTGGACAAATTAAAACAACCACATCCTATCACTTAGAAGACGTTTGCACCTAAAATTCAATGTGGTTTGATATTCTTTATTATGAGAGGTGGACAGAGTAAGCATTACCATTTCCATTTTCCAGATGGGGACACTGAGATGCTGAGAACTTAAATGACCACATGACTAATAAGTGGCAAAGTAGTATTCACACCAAAGTCTTCTGACTATAAATCTAGTTCTCAATACATTAGATGCCATGTTTTCTCCAAATGGTCTAAACACTTCATGAGGACAGGGACCATATTTATTTTGCTTCCTCACGCATGCCTAGCCTACAGAGTAGGCATGCAAAAATATTAGTTGAGTAAATGAATGAAAAAGAATAAATGAGAATAATGTTCCTTCACTATGTAGATATCATTTAATAGACTCCATGGTGTCAAAAAAAGATGATAATTTGTTTCTGCCTTCAAAAGGGTTGCCTTGTACTTGGAGAGAGATGACATGCACATATGAAAATAAGTCCAAACAGTAAGGTGAAAGGTGCAGTGTTTTATAGAATTAAAATGCTCAGGGAGAGATACAGACCAAGAAGTCTTAAGTTTTGAGTATGGAAAGGTGCCTATGAGTTCGTGGAGTCAGGAAGCGTTACAAAGAGAGATGAAATAAGCTGACCCTTGAAGTATGTATTGTATTTATTTGACTATTAAGAGCTTGAAAAAACATTTTAAAGAGAACAAAATGAGCCATTGTGCATTGGTGAAGATATTTGTGGGGATTTGAGAAAATTTTAGTAAGTAAGTTTGGGTCAGAGGAGTGGGATTGTGTAGCAGAGAAGCAGGGATGAAGATTGAAAACTGCAGAATAAAGAGAGCCTTCAGACCCAGTCTAAGGATTCTAAATGTTATACCTTAAGAGATGGGAGGGACCTCATTAAACATTTTTTTAGAAGGGAAGTGACATAATTCATCACCAAATGTTTACTGAGCACTTCCTATGTACCAGGTGCTCTTCTAGGTGCTAGAAATACAACAGTGAACAAAAGAGAAAAAAGAATCATGCTGTCATGGCGTATCCATTCTGCTAGTTGAAAGCACAAATAAATTTCTTCTAGCTCAGTTTTCTGTGGGGTTAGTTGACATATACTAAATTGTTCCATCATTTCAAACACCATTTTTATTTCTGTGAAGAAATTCAAGAAAAAGAAAAGGACATTTGTTATCTTCAAAGAGTCTACAATCTAATATAGCACTAGGATTAGAGAGGTTGAAAGAGCACAGTCAAATAAATATATTTGTTTAAAAGCAGAAAAAATGCTACCTGATCTGCTGTCATACTAAGGTGATACAGTTTGGAAATTTCTGGAGAATCAAAAGCCCTCCTTAAAAATAAGGCCCCATTACACTGGACCTCAGGACTGTTTTAGATCAATGGTTCTCACCAGGGTGATTTTGCCTCCGCCCCCCTCCCAGGGACATGTGCAGTGTCTGGGGACATTTTTGGTTGCCAAAATGGGGGAAGGGATGGTGCTCCTAGCATCTGTTATGCAGAGGCTGAGGATGCCACAACGTAAGACAGGACGAGGAATTATCAGGTCCAAAATGTCAATAGTGCTGAGGTTGAGAAACCCTGTTTTAGTTCCAGGCTCAGGTATAATAAGACTAGCTATTTCTCACTTTGCAAAATCTGGACCTCTGTCAAGAGAGTAACAAGATAATGTTTGGAATAATTTTCGGTCTGATTTTTATATGTTAAAAAAACATGTTAAATCAATGGCTGCTTGTATCTAAGTGAAACTTACTTGCTTAGAATAACACTGAATTACAACTGAAAAATCTAAATCTCATCTTGGCAATCTGGAGGGTAATTGTGAAATCACATGATGACTGGCTGCCTCAGAAGCTGGTAGGATTCGCCCTTGTGTTCCTTTAAGAGAGGAAATGGGGTGGAACATGTCATGGAAACCAACTTCAAAAGGCTATGGTTTTGTTCTAAATTCTAAGATGTATATAATTCAGTCATAATTATTAAGCTACAGATCTTGCTGCAAACCTCCAATTCGTATTCTTTTTTTTCCTCAATGAAAGGATATTCTTGAAACAAACGTAGAAAGTAATGGAAACAATGGAACCTTATAACTCACAGCCGACTTCAAGAGTTACCCAGGGAAGCCCAGCTCAATTCAACCTGAACTAACTGGTGTTTTCTGAGTGCCAGCTGCATTCGCAGCACTGTCCTAGAAAAAGACAGGAGGCTGACAAGCTAAGTGGTGAGATGAGACAAGCCTGCATGGAGCCATAGAAACCCCAGACAAATCTAGGATGAGACAGTACTGGCGTAACTCCAATCTTCCATTGCCCTGAGCAGAGCCCTATGCCTTCTAACGCACTGGCCATGAACTGCCTCTAGACTACGTAGCCTCAGAGAGCAGAACCTCAGAAACCTCAGAGAAACGCCAGCCCAGACTGTAGCAGTCATCCAAGACCTCCTTTCATTCAACAAACACCGAGTGCTGACAATGTGCCAGGAATTTTTGAGGCGCTGGGATACAGTAATGAATGAGACAGGCAGGCCCCCTGCTGCACAGAGCTTACAATCTAGCCAGACCCACTTGCCTAGCCTCCCATTTCACTGGCTACCATGCCACAGACCTTTTGGCTTTGCCTCCTATTTTTGTGTACAACTCTTGGACCTGATGGCATTTACTTTTGATATTAAGCCCTCTCTAAAAACTTAGATAATCCTTACAGTCTGGATCTTTCTACTCCTGGAAGCTTTGAGTGAAATACCATATCCAGTCTGATTCTGACCATTGGCCAGCTCTCCAGGTGAGCCCACCTGATCCTTGGCGAGTGGGGGGAATCAGAGAGGAAGGGTACAGACTGAAGGAAGTAATTCCACAGGGGATGCAATGAAACTACTAATTTATGGGAAAGCCTGTCAGAAATGGGTGGGAGATCAACCTGGAATTAGATGAGATTAGTCCAATGCAAATACAGGGGAAGCAGATTAGATCATTTGTAGATCTGGATATTCTAAAGTGAAGAGGGGGGTCCCAGAGAGACTCTGCAAGGCAATGAGAAGCCTGTGTGATTTGTTTGTGATAGCAACTTCTGACACCTTCTCTGGTCATGCCATACCTGTCTTCAAGGGTCAGGACACCTCTGTTGCTGTCTGATCATTTCTGCCTTTATCATATGTATCCAAGCACCGAAAATTAAGAAAAGTAAATGAGTTCTGGGGTCATGGAGAGTAGAGTCAGGAAAGTTGCGCAGGGGGTCTGGAAAGAAATATAGACTCAAATAGAAGAAAGGTGAGAGACAGATCTTCACATAATGGTCTTGAGCAAAGACATAAAATAAAATGCATGCAGGACCTAGGAAGACGAGCAGGATGAGTGCTGGCAGTGCTTGTTGGGAAGGGGGCTGCAAGTTGCTTGGGTGAGGTGGAACCAGGTGGAGGTGAGCTTAGGTTAATAGGCTATGGATTCGATCTGTGATCTGAACATCAACAAACATCCACTATGGCTTTTTGAGTATATAAAAAATGTAAGTAAAACAGAAGACCAAATGATGACGACCAGATGATATAAAGTGATAATGGTCTGAACTAGAATGGACATATGTAGAAATTGAGAGTTCTGTGTGTGGCAGAAGCCTCAGCAGGGTTGTCTGCCTAAATGTGGGGGAATAAATAAAATATTTTTATAAAACTATCACACAAGGGCTTTCCAGGTTTTCTTTTTCTAGTTATTACCTAAAAATTTTTACCAACTGCCATGATTGTACTAAGCAATAATGTTAACAATGTTTGTTAATATTTGAGTGCCTCTGATGTGCCTGGCACTATTCTAAACTAGTAAATGTATTATCTCATTTAACCCTCCCCAAAACACAATGGTATAAGTACTGTCATTATCCCCATTTTACAGATGAAGATACTGAAGCACAAAGAGGTTAATTAACTTGCCCAAAGTCGTGCAGAAAGTGAAACAACCTAAACAGTCAGCTGCAAAGCCCAAGTCTTACTGCCTCTGAGAGTATATGATGGGTGCTCAATAAATGTCGTTAGACATTGAATAAATCCCTTCTAGTGTGAAGCTGGTATTGCTGCTATGAAAAGTTCAATATGACAGCTATGCCTATATTAATCTTTCCTTCTCTGGACCAGTGCTTTCTGAGAAATGCTGCCTCCAGAAGTGGGGCTGACATTTCCTCAGTTGGAAATAAATTGGAGAAAAAGACCCTCCTTCATTAGTTACCCCTTTTCCTCTCAACATCATTATACTATAATTCTTATTGCCCAGAGATATGTACAGAATCCATACAAAACTCCAGTGCTCTCCCTTGAATCCTAGGAAATTCTGGACATTACATCTTTCTCACCGCCATTCACCTGGGACGCACTTTACAGGTTGTTAAAGAATTTCTCAATTTTTTCCACTCCTGTCACCCATAAGTCAAGGGGAGCCTCCTTGATGACTGATTTACCTTGGGTATGTGTTTATTCAGTTTTCCCCCTTTTGGGTGAGGTACGTCTGGGGAAAAGCTATTGGACGTCCTATTCAGTTCATTTCCTAATTATTGAGTGTCTGTGAACACACCACATGATGTGTGATGAGCTCTGTCCTGCCTACTGTCATCTTCCCCCAAAGGAGTCTTGCAAATCCTTTGTGGACGAGTAATCCAGCAATACACATTGCCTTTAGTCCTTCAGTGAGCACATGTTCCCCAAACTATCTGCCTTCCATGGGAAAACAGTTGTATGTAGAAACTAAGATTTCACACCACACATCTCCTTTATGTTGACCTGAGGATCAATACCCACCTTATCCTGACATTGAGGGTTGATGAGGCTGACTTGGATGTGTTTAGATGTACTTGCTGACCTATATTCTTTTAAGTGCAATTTTCCAGTCAATGCCGTTGTGGGTTTAAAGACTCTTTGTGCTGCAGGTGAATTAATGGAGTACAATTACACATCTGTTAAGGAGACTGGGTTGTTATGTCGATAAATGCTATGTCAATAGAATGGAAGGCCAAGTGAAAATATTACTATTCGAGAAAATAAGTTAAATTTTCAAGTTTAATTTTACATAAGAATAGGCAAAGTCTTAAACGATTGAGCTTGATGAACTTGATCACTATGACAGCAGCAGCCTGAGCTTACAAAAAAATTTTACCTCTGTTTTTAGTTGAATAAATAAACTGAACGGGGTAGATTAGAAAAAATAATTTTCTTTTGCCCCATCATTCCCTGTCCAAATGAGCTCTGTTGAATCTCTGCCTAGCCTTTGAAAGAAATTTTAGGTAATTTTTTTCCTTGGCTTTTTTGGCGATTTTCATATAATAAAGATTATCTGGTCCCTTTCAGCCACAAGAACAGATTTGTGTCAATAATTTAAAAAGCTTGTCAATGTAATGTCAAAATTGCAAAAGTTAATTCAGTTCAAAACTCCTCTCCCTCCTTCCCACCAACTGTGGGTCTACCTCAGCTGTGGAAGGCTGGGACGTGAGGTTGTGTCTTTTATGTCTCGGGGTGGGGGTGGGGGGTGAGTAAGGGACAGACATGGGAGATGTCTTTATTTCCTGGCTCCATCCTGTTCTCCACTCCTAGTTGTTGGCTTGACTCTCTCTTTGGAGATCATGAAATGGGGAAAAAAGAGGAGGGGTAGGTAAGGAGAGACCTTCCTTGTCAGGCTGACTGTAATCTGACTTAGGTGCCCTAAGGCTGGGGAAAATAAAAATTGCAATCTTGACCTCATGGGGCACTTTGGCAGATTTCAGAAATCTGTGACTGACCTGTCCCCTTGATGGGCCATGCTTCTCTTTCGGTCTCCTGCGTTCCTCCCCTCCCTGCCTGTTAGCTTCTGGGGGGTTGTCAGCTTGGGAGCTTTTTTGTTCCTCTTAGTATTTTTTCCTGGGTGAGATTTCTTTATGTGGCATTCTGTTTCGTCTGGGAAAACATGTACCTTGGCCTCCTGTTTGGGGAAGTGCTCTTTTTCCCTAGTATGGCCATATCTCTCTTCTCTATGCACATTTAGCACTGCTACTTAAGCATAGGCTCCCAGTGTAGCCTCTTTAGCCTGAGTAGTGAACTAGTCCCCTTTGTCCCAAACTCCAGTACACACAGGTCAAGAGATCTGAGCGATGTCTTGAACCCACACTTCATTTGGACTAAGCTAAGGGAGCATATTCTTCTTTCCCTCACAGCACCCCAACTCTCTCCAAAGAAATCCTCACCAGGGCTGCTTTCATCCCCTTACATAGCCTTGAGGTGGATGAGGGACCAGAACTGATGAACCCATTCTACTCTATCTTCACATGTCCTTCATAGGTGGTCTAAAATTCTACTTTAGAAGTGAGGATGACTTGCCCTGTAATATCATTCTTAGCCTTTGGGACCTCACCTAAAATGGAGGTACAAAGAGTCCCATTTGAAAATTCTGCTCTGCATTATCTGTTAAAATTAAAAGAAATTCAGTGACACCAGCAACAACAAAAAAGCAATTAAAAAAACAACCTCATTCACAATAGCATCAAAAAAGAGTAAAATACTGAGGGATAAATCTGAGCAAGAAAGTGAAATATCTGTACACTGAAAAATATAAAACATTGATGAAAGAAATTGTAAGACATGCAAACATGTGAAAAGGCATCCGATGTTCATGGATTGGAATAATTAATATTGTTAAATTGTCCACACTACTCAAAGCAATGTACAGATTCAATTCAGTCAGTCCCTATCAAAATTCCAGTGGTATTTTTCACAGAAATAGAAAAAACAACCCTAAAATTCATATTCACAAAAGATGCCAAATAGCCAAAGCAATGTTGAGAAAGAAGAACAGAGTTGGAGGTATCACACTTCCTGATTTCTCACTATACTACAAAGATGTAGTAATCAAAATAGTATGGTACATGCATAAACAGACATGTAGGCCAACGGGACAGAATAGAGAACCCAGAAATAACCCCAAGCAAATATGGTCAACTAATTTTCAACAAAGGCACCAAGAATGCACACTGAGAAAGGATAGTCTCTTCAATAAGTGGTGCTTAGGAAACTGGATATCCACATGCAAAAGAATGATATTGAACCCTTTTCTTATACCATACACAAAAATCACCTCAAAATAGATTAAAGTTTTAAATATAAGACCTGAAACTGTAAAACTCCTAGAAGAAAACATAGGGAGAATGCTCCTTGACATCAATTGGCCTCAGCAATGACTTTTTTGATATGACACCAAAAGTTCAGGTAACAACAGCAAAAATAAACAAGTGCACTACATCAAACTAAAAAAACATTTCTGCACAGCAAAGGAAACAATCAACAAAATACAAAACAATCTATGGATTGGGAGAAAATATTTGCATATCATATATCTGATAAGGAGTTAATATCCAAAATATATAAGGAATTTATTCAATTCAAAAGCAAAAAACAAGAAACCACCTGCTAAAAGATGGACAAAAGACCTGAACAGACATTTTTCCAAAGAAGACATACAAATGGCCAAAAGGTATATGTAAAGGTGCTCAACATCAGTAATCATTAGGGAAATGCAAATCAAAACCACAGTGAGATATCACCTCACACCTGTTAGAATGGCTGTCATCCAAAAAATTAAAGATAAGTGTTGGCAAGGATATGGAGAAAAGAGAACCCTTGTACACTGTTGATGGGAGTGTAAATTGATGTAGCCTTTAATAGAAAACAGTATGAGAAACATGGAAAATGGTTTTCAAAGTTCCTCAAAAATTTAAATGTAGAACTATGATTTGATCCAGCAACCTCTCTTTTTGGTATATACAGAAAGGAAATGAAAGCCACCTCTAAGGGATATCTGTGCTCCCATATTCACTGTACTATTCACAGTAGCCAAGATATGGAAACAGCCTAAGTTCCCATTGATAAAAAATATATTTTTATGTATGTGTGTGTGTATATATATGTATGTGTATATATATATATGTATGTATATATATATGTATGTATATATATATATATATATATATATGTTATTCGACCTTAAAAAAGGAGATCCTACGACATGCAACAACATGGATGAATGCTGTGGACATTATGCTAAGTGAAATAAGGTAGACACAGAAAAAGAACTACATGATCTCACTTATATGTGAAATCTAAAAAGAGTCAAATACATGGAAGCAAAGAGTAGAATGGTAGTTACCAGGACTGGGGAGGTAGAGGAAATATCGGTCAAAGTGTACAAAGTTGGAGTTAGGTAGGATCAGTAAATCTAGAGATCAAATGTATAGCATGATGACTATAGTTAATAATACTGTACTGAATATTGGGAATTTGCTAAGAGTAGATTTCACATGCTCTCATCACACACACACACACACACACACAAAAGTAACCATGTGAAAAGAGACAACATGTTAACGGGCTGAGTATAGTAATCACTTCACTATGTGTATGTATATCAAATCATCATGTGTACACATGTACAATTTTATTTAAAAAATTAAAAAATTTGTAAGTAAAATAAAATAAATTCATTGAAAATGAAGCAAACATGATGAGGTGATGGTTTACCCACTGAGATGGTCCACAGAAAGCTGTAGTTCTTGGCAATGGTGTGATGGATTGACAAGTAATAAACAGAGTTCTAAAAACATGGCCAAGGTGAGGATGCTTGAAAAAAATGGGGAAAGACAAGAGAAAGAAGAAAAGGAAGAGTGTTAGCATGGGTACTGCCTTCCTTAATGAGTTATAAAAGCAACAGAGGACACTCGGCATGTAAAACACCAGGTAGTATAGTACCTGGTTCATAGTGTCAAAATGTTAGGTTCTTTTTTTTTTTGCGGTACGCGGGCCTCTCACTGTTGTGGCCTGTCCCGTTGCGGAGCACAGGCTCCAGACGCGCAGGCTCAGCGGCCATGGCTCACGGGCCTAGTCGCTCCGCGGCATGTGGGATCTTCCCAGACAGGGGCACGAACCGTGTCCCCTGCATTGGCAGGCGGACTCTCAACCTCTGCGCCACCAGGGAAACCCAAAATGTTAGGTTTTATTATTATTTCCGTTAAATCCCTTTGGGAACATGGTAGGAAGCCAAGGTAGGAAATAAAGTGGTTGAGAAATTAACCAGTCTGTCTTTGTTTAAATTGTTTGGTTTTGTGTATGTGTTTGTGTGTGTTTTAATAATAAAAAAAAAAAAACTAGAATTATGTGTCTACTACTTGAGATGGATTCAGATATAAATGAAACCCCCATGATCATGGTCTTATGAGTGGAGGAGGAAAGTGGGCAGTGAGAAAAAGCAGATATATATAAAGTTGGCCCGAAAGGTCACATGTTATATCCAATGTATTATATTCCCATTACTCTACTCTCCCCCTTGCTCACTGGGCTTCACCCAAATCGGCCTCTTTGCTATTCCTCTAACATGACCCGGTTGCTCCCACCTCAGGGCCTTTTCACTCATTACCTCTGCCTGGAAATTCTTCCCCCCAAAATCCACATGGCTCACACCTCATCTTCTCCTAGTCTTTGTTCAAATGTCACCTTCTCAATGTGGGGCTTTCCATGACCAACTCATTTTAAACTGTAACACTCTCTATCTCACTTCCTGTCCTCTTTC
>NW_006781636.1:159431-180051 GCF_000442215.2 Lipotes vexillifer
CTCCTTAGTGTCTTTTAACATCTTGTATAATTGACTTGTCTGGCTTTTCCCCACAAGAAAGTAAATCCCATGAGGGCAGGATTTTTTGGTCTGATTTGTCTACTGATGTCTCTCCATTGCCTAGAACAGTGATAACACATGGTTCTCAATAAGTATTGGTAACTCCATAAACATTTGGGGGTGGGGTAAGGATATTTTCTAAAGTACAAAGAAGAAAGTGATTAACAAGGGGTTTTAGAAAGAGCAGAAGAGGGCTCCCTGAAGAAAAAGGCACCTGGTCACAGCCCAAAGACTGGGTAGTCTCATGACAGGAAACTAAGAGGTGATGATGGGAGAGAGGAGAGAGGAGAAAAGCAGAGGATATAAAGGCCTTCTGTTTTGAGTGGTTGTGTGTTAGGGACCATGACTGAGCTCTTCCACGGCTAAACCTTGGTGCTCAAAGATTTCCCCCCAATTAATCTGCCTTGGGCTCTCTAGCGTTTCCTTCCATGCTGTTAACAAGGGTAACTATACTTTTTTTTTTTTTTTTTTTTTTTTTTGCGGTACGCGGGCCTGTCACCATTGTAGCCTCTCCCATTGCAGAGCACAGGCTCCCGACGCGCAGGCTCAGCGGCCATGGCTCACGGGCCCAGCCGCTCCGCGGCATGTGGGATCTTCCCGGACCGGGGCATGAACCCGCGTCCCCTGCATCAGCAGGAGGACTCTCAACCACTGTGCCACCAGGGAAGCCCCCTTTTTTTTTAAAAAAAATTTTTATTTTATTGAAGTATAGTTGTTTTACAATGTTGTGTTAATTTCTACTATACAGCAAAGTGATTCAGTTACACATAAATATACATTCTTTTTCGTATTCTTTTTCCATTATGTGTATCACAGGGTATTGAATGCAAATGAACTTATCTACAAAACAGAAGCAGACTCACAGGCATAGAGAATAGACTTGTGGGTGCCAATGGGGAGGGGGAGGGGGGGAGGGGTGGATTGGGAATTTGAGACTAGCAGATGCAAACTATTGTGTATAATGGATAGACAACAAGGTCCTACTATACAGCACAATGAAGTATATTCAATAGCCTGTGATAAACCGTAAAGCAACTACACTTTAAGGCTACCAGAGTGGATTGAATATAATCTTTGGTGTCAGACAGGCTTGGGTTCCATTCTTATCTCTGCCACCTACTAGCTCGGTTACCTAGGGCAAGTTATTTCACTTCTCTAATACTGTTTTCTTATATTAAAAAAATGCAGAAGTAATATTTTCTAGTTCACATGGTTATTAAGAGTATGAAATGTAAAAATGCATAAAGAGCAACTCTAAAGCTAAGGCTCACACAGTCCAGTCCAAGAAGTAGGCCGGGATCAAAAGAAGAGTCCAGTGAGCAAAATTAATCTTGAAATAAATCAGTACTTTTACTTGTATTTTTTAATTCCTTGAAGGAGGAAGCAATGACCAAATCACTATTTCTTTTTTGTTGTTGTCATTACCATTTTATCCTTTATTCTCCACTTACATCACAACGGCTCACCTGTCTTTTTTATTTGGCACATAGTAGCCGATGTTAAATAATTAAATTGTTTGGAAAATATTTTCCCCAAATTAATCCACATGGGGCCTCTAGCATTTCCCTGCCTTTCCCTCTCTGGCAGTGAGAGTGATGGTCACTGGGAAGATGACAAGAGTCCAGGTTAAGAGATTGGGTTTTGCTTCCTAATGTCACAAGGAGCCAACCAGAATTAGCTCTTAGAGAACATATCTCTGTTTCCTCCATCTAACTCAGAGCTGTCTTCTGAGTTGATTGGAGCTGTCTTCTGACTTCATTAAATTTCTGGTGATAACATAAAGGGGTAATTTTTAACATTAGTGAAAAAGCATTTTAAGTTTTAATAGAAATGGGCTTCAAAAGGTTGCATATCTCATCTAACCTCATGGCTGTTTATGAATTAATATAGCAAGCCATTTTGTACTAAGCAGTGTTTTCCTCTAAACCCCTTCATCATTCCTGGAAACCAAGGATCATTATTTTGTACCTCTGGACATGTACAAGGTTAAATAACAATAAACATTCAAACTGAAGAAGAAATAAACAACCAGCAAACAAAGCAAACAACTGTCTATCACCGGGTTTGGCATATTACATAGTAATTCATAATATAAAACCAACTATTGAATGCTGAAGAGGTTTTGCCATATTGTGAGTGTACACATAACCTTAAAACAGAGAAGACAAAAAGCAAGTATGGCTTATTCGCATGCTGAAATATGTAATACAAATCTTTTAAAGACTTGACTGAAAGGAATATGAAGGCAAGTCTTATAAAATGCTGTACTTGATGTCAAGAGATTGGCAGATACATATGTCCTCTTATAGTTACAGAATCTCTAGGTCAGGCTCTAGGAAGGGATTGCTTTCAGAAACAGAAGTAAAACAAAAGAAAACAGCTCAGAGAAACTAACAGCGTTGGCTGCCACCAGCGTGCCACAGTTTGATCACTGTTCTGCTGCTGCTGAGACCATGGATGTGCACTGTGACAACACTCGGTTCAGTTCAACACACAGAGCAAACACTTCTGAGGGCTTGTAAAGGGCCAGCCCTGGAATAGACAAGTACCACACATTACTAATACTAAACCACAGTGTGTAGACCGCCCCAGGGCTTTGCACTTGCTGTGTCCTCTACCTTAAATCTCCCACAGCCCCTCCCCTGCCTCCATTCTCCCTCTACATTCCTCAGGGCAGCCTTCCTGGGACTCTGACTAGGCCTTCTCTCCTTCAAATGTTCTCATGTTTGGATTGGTTTATGTGATTCTCTGGTTAATGTCCATATCCTCCATGAACTTAAACTCCAGGGAAGCTAATCATTGTATTCCCAGTGCCGAGTACAAGGCCTGGAAGTTAGAGGCTCCCAAATGCTTGGTGAATAAGTGAAAGAATGTAGGCAGGGAGTAGCAAGAGATAACAATGTTGATATTGTTAGAGGTTGTGTCATGTAATGCCAAGAGTCCTTAACCTTGAACCATCGTGTAAAGCTAATCTCTAGCTGGCTTCAGCTCTGACTTCTGCATGATGGACAAAATCCCAGATTAAAGGGATCATTCTTTAAATAACCTATGCAACTTGGCACAGACCCTTAGGCCAAGACCGAAACAAAATTCAGCTGGAGACGAATAAGACTGAAATGACTTTGGGCTCCCTCAAGAGAGTGATAGCTGTCATTGATCCTTTTGTTCCCAGAAGCTATGGCACTGATTCAGCCCTCAACAAACTCCACAGGCCTGCCTGTGAGAGGAAACGTAGGGCCGTTATCTAAACCAGGCAAGAGACACAGTGAGGCAAAGATCAAGGCAGCATGCGTGCCCGAGGCAGTGCTCCTCTTCCCAGGTCCAGGAACAACACTCGCTAGATGGAATCAAACGAATGAATTCTTCCCCTGCAGTAAACCTGCAGTAAGTAAGGATTTATGTCACGTTATTTTCTGACCTCTAGAAGAGAACGTTTAATCAGTCCTTTTAATACAAATGAAATTCCCAGTTATCATACTTCATCAGGATTCCAGTGAATCCTGCCAGAATTAAATCATATGTTACTACTAATCAGTGCTAACACCCAGTGTGGACAATTGGAAAATGTCTGTTCCTTCTAAGTAAAAAGTATTTTCAAAGGTGGCTGG
The DNA here is from genome assembly GCF_000442215.2 of Lipotes vexillifer. Classification (NCBI taxonomy): domain Eukaryota; kingdom Metazoa; phylum Chordata; class Mammalia; order Artiodactyla; family Lipotidae; genus Lipotes; species Lipotes vexillifer. The sequence continues at coordinate 163,100 of NW_006781636.1, forward strand.
CAGTTGCACGTTAGACTGAGATTTCTAGGTGATGGTGGTAGCTCACAAATAAATACAAAGTTCTCTGATTTTTGCTTCCACGTTCTTTTTCTTCATCATCATCATCACCATTGTTATGATGTATCACCGCTGTTAAAACCATTCCTTTCTACTTTTACTTACCAAGTCACTTGGTGAATACTGTGAAGGTCAGTTCTCCCAGTGAGAGGAAGAGAGTGGGGGAGGGAGGAAGAATGAATGATGCTTGCCCATGGGAAGGGAGATAAGAGATGAGACTATGACTGATGAGAGTATGACTGACAATGAAAGGCACACTTTCTCCTATACAAGGAACAGAGTTCCAGAGTAAAGGGATCATTCTTTCTCTTATCCTTCTGAGAATTGTTTAAAACGTGGATAGTCTTTCTTCTTTTTGCCTTCCCCTCCTCACTTCCTCTTTCACCTTTTCTTCCTATATTAATCAGGAGGAGCACATCATATCTCTCAGTATCCCACAGTATCCAATGATTACTTATGGCTAGTTTTCTTCTACGCATTTTTTACTTTGTCTTGTACGGTTACGAGGTAAACTTACAAAATTTTAAAAATAGATAACTGAAGAAATTACTGCAAAGAGGGACAAAGATAAAGCCATCTCGATGAGAGAAAGAAATTCAGATTCACTCTGTGATCCATAGGTTCTTAAAATCCTAACGAGCCAGCTGCAGAGGAGAATCACAGCTGCTCTTGATGCAGAGACTTCCTGGGCCTTCCTCTAGAGGGCGTGGTGGAGCACAGCCAGCCAAATGCTCACAGGGAGTGAACAGCAGCTGACCTCCTTGCTATTCGACTGCCGGCCAGGGTGGGCCAGTGGGAGAACGCCAGGGCTCAATTCCCTAAGAGCAGTTCTGGGGTGTCCAGGAATGTGATCCCAATACTCAGTTTGAGACAATCTGAGCTTGCCCTGCAGCTACCTCATGTATCCTGCCGCCAGTCTTTTGGTGCATTTTTTCCTGCCGTTTGTCTTGATGAGCAGTGGGACGCAGTGAGCTGGAAGTTACAGTGACTGCACAAGAATCTGAGCCCCGGGGGCTCAGTGAGGTGGAAGAGGAGAGCTGCAGGTGACTCTGCCAGTAGGCATCAGTATGCCATCAGAGAGCTAATGCCCAGCACGCTGCCGTTCTCTTCACCCCAGACAGCCCTTTTCTGGTGCAGCCTTTTGGAACGTAGTTCTTGACTTGGGCCAGCCTGGGGAGGGAGGGATTGGTTACGTGGAATCAGAATCCTTCTAGAAAGACCAGGGAAAGTGGGTCAATGGTAGAACTCATCAGGAGATTCGTCTAGTGCTACGATATGCTTGTGTTTTCAGCACCTGAACTAAACTGCAGATGACCTGTTGTATAGCTTCTAAGATTACTTTTTAGTGCTTACCTCATGCCAGGCATTCTTCTACGAGAATTCATACAAGTGATGAGTTCTCAATCATCACAGTCACACTATAGAAAAGTACTGTTACTTTAGACGCGAGGAATACAAGAAAGAGAGACAGGTCCATAGACTTTACCAAGATCGTACATTTAACTTAGAACTAAGCGAGGCTTCAGCTCACGGTATCTGGCTCTGGAATTCATGCTTTTAATAGCTAAGCTACACTGCTTTTGCACATCTCCAAGTGGTTTGCAAATCTGTCTCTTAGGCTTTGTATGCAAGTCTAATGCAATGGCTTCCTAGCAGTTAAGAGCTAGAAGGGAATCTGTCTTCTTGGCAGCATTTGACTGCACTGACCCAGCGTTTGGCACATAGCGCTCACTCAGATATTTGCTGAATTGGACTGACTGGCCCTGCGTCTGGAAACCCTCTGTCACCTTGGCTTCTCTAAGCCACAGCCCCTGGCTTTCTTCCTGCCTCCCTGGGGTGCTCCTTTTCAATCTCCTTTTCTCCTGCCAGGACCCATCTTCTTTGGCGCTCTCAGTTACTCCAATTACTGTCTACATGCTGATGTCTCACAAATACTCATTTGAAGCCTAATTTTACTCCTAAGATTCAGACTCACATGCTCAACCCTGTGGAATTGAATGTCTCATATGCACTCAGAATCAATCTGTCCAAAATTTATTTCATCTTCGTGCCTCTTGGCCTTCCAAAGCTATTTTTTCTGTTTATTTTCTCAGATAATGATGCCTTGGTCCAAAAATCTGCCCAAGCTGGAAAACTGGAAGTTATTTTGACTTCTCTCTCTTCCTAATTTCTTACATTCAGCCATTTACCAAGCCTGTAGAGCCCACACTTGAAACCTGTCCACTTCTCTTCTTCCCCACAGCCTTCATGCTATAGTCCAGGCCACCCTTCACTTACCCTGGGGCCAGAGCATCTGTTAAGGACTAGTTGGATATTATTCCTCCGTGGAATCTTAAGTATGTAGCTTCTTCTTACTTCTCTATCCTCATCCCTGTTCTTCTCAGAGTGCCTTCAACATTCTGATCGGGCTTCCGTTCTCTCCCACCTTTTCTGTCCACACTGCTTGGAACATTCTGCTCCTTGCTTGCCCCCTTTCTCCAGCTAGTCTGGCTAATCCTTGTCACCCTTCAAGCCTAGTTGATACGTCACTTCCTCCAGAAAGCCTTCGCCGAGCTCACATGTCTTGGTTATTTATGTGTTCCTCCTCTGGAATGCCACAGCACAGTGCATTTTCTCTACCATAGTACTTATCTTCTGCTGCAATTCTCTTTATACTATTTGTGAGGGAAAGAAAACAAACTACAGTAACAACAAATTCCAACATTTCATTTTGTTCATTTATACTTGATATAATACAAATTTATTTATCCTAACAGAAAGAACCAATAAAAGGACAAGCAAGTAGCTGAGTGCTCTGTTCTGTAACCCATGCTGTGGCAGCTCTATCACATTTTAGTTGTGACTTCCAAGTCACTCTATGTCATAATACCTGGATAGTACATGAGGAAAGATCATGGAGGATCATATGTGGGATATTTTATAGGACAAGCCTTGAAGTGACAACCATCACTCCCACTCACAGTCCATGGCCTGGGACTTGGTACATGGCCACCACACCTAACTGCACAGGAGGCTAGGAAGTGTAGTTTCTCTGTGCCAGAAAGAAGAGGACTGGGTTTGGTGGCCAGCCAGTAATCTGCCATATTGACCTTTATTCTCACTAAATTGTATACTCCACAAGGGCAGGGCAAAAACTCTCATTCTCTGCACTTTGTCTCCAATACTAGTACATAGTGGGAACTCGATAAGTATTTGTTGGATAAATGAAGCTGTGCATATCCTGTCTTTAAAACACGTTTTTCTGCCCATCCTGCTGCTGGCTGCCCATTTTCATTCCTCATACAGCATCACGTGAGGCAGCCTATAACACATCTCGCTGTATCTAACTGTATTCATGGAGCTGGTGTGTAGTATGTCTTTGGTGTTCATTGGTAGGCTACATTGTAAAACGATTGTTGTTGGTCATCTCTTTTGTGAGCTTCTTATGAACCACGATGCCATTTATTTATTTATCTTATATATACTTCTTTCAGAGATTTGATTACCCGTGTTTTCTATTTAAGGCATGCCCTTTCCCAGAATTGAGGTACCTGGGAAGTTGCCAGGCTATTCACTACTAACTAAAGCTTGAGGGTGAATGAGCATATTGGCTGCCATACTGTAAGGATATTGTTGAGAATATTGTACACATTTTACAGTATCTTTTTTATAAAGACTGGGGAGAAAATTTTTTTAATCATAATGAAAAGAATAGCTGTGTTTCTCTTAAAAATTGACTGTATTTATCTTATAATGTTCATCAATGGCATAACATACACTTATATATAGATAGATAGATAGATAGATAGATAGATAGATATTTGATTTTTTTTTAATTTTATTTATTTTTGGCTGCGTTGGGTCTTTGTTGCTGTGGGCAGGTTTTTTCTAGTTGTGGCGAGCAAGGGCTACTCTTCGTTGCGGTGCGCGGGCCTCTCATTGCGGAGGCTTCTCTTTTTGCAGAGTGTGCAGGCTTCAGTAGTTGCAGCACATGGGCTCAGTAGTTGTGGTTCATGGGCTCTAGAACACAGGCTCAGTAGTTGTGGCGCACGGGCTTAGTTGCTCTGCGGCATGTGGGATCTTCCCAAACCAGGGATAGAACCCGTGTCCCCTGCATTGGCAGGCAGATTCTAAACCACTGCGCCACCAGGGAAGTCCAATGGCATAACATATACTTTTTATTTCTTAGCATTGTTACTAGAAAGTTCTGACCAAATGTGCAGTCCATATCTACTAAGAGAACACTACATCAAGAAATGCATTTTATGTAATATCTCCAGTCAGGTTTCAACAAAACTCAACATTCTTTTTCTAACTTTATTTTTCCTTGCCCTTGTTTTCTCTTTCTATCCACTTCTTTTATCTTCTCGCACTTGCATATTTATGTAAGCCACCATGAACATGTTTTGGAACAAAGGAGAAGTACATATAAATAAAAAATCTATTAAAGATTTGTCTTCCCTAGAGACGTAAACATGTTTCAGTGTGCTGTGGTTAGGGTATTTTTCTTCTTCGATCTACTTTGCTTTATATCCAGAGATATTTTCAAATGAATATGAATTAGTCTTTCATTTTGGGGGGGAAGGGAGGGAGAAGAATGGGAAATATGATGGCTTATAAAGATGGAGATGATTTTGAAAGCTAAGAATTGAAGTAAATATGAAACCATATTTAGTATGTGAAACTATTATATACAGTTGTGCAGATTCACTACAAGATAAGTTCCATGAGGGTGAGGACCTTGTCTTCATTGTTCATTGCATGTCGAATAGTCTTGCACACAGTAGATGCTAAAACAATGTATTTTGAAAGTGTGAATATTGGGTGTGTAACCACAAGCGTAGGACTTTTGAACTCAGTTTCATAATTTATAATATGAAGCCATTAGAGTATGTATTCACTAAGATTCTTTCCAACTCTTAACACTCCATGCTCTACGTGCCACCCTTTTTAAGCATAGTGGCATATTTAAACGTGTGAAAGTAAATACCTATGACAATTTGGGAATTTTTTTTCAAAGTAGGGTATCCAGCTCCATCTTCAACAGCCCTTGTAGATGTGACTACATCGACTCCAAACGTCACCCCTCCAAGTGCTCAAAGTGAGTATAGCAAGGCTTTCCTCATGTGACTCAAAAGAGACAACACAACACTACAGCTATGATAATATTGAGGTTTGGGCAAAATGCTATCTTTTTTTCATTTGATGTTGATATTTTGGTTTTGAGTTACTCTGTGGCAAGTTATAATCTGGTGACTCTGTATTGATATGCCAATCACTGTAATCTTAAAATATGGGTTGGTGATTTGTTATTATATTGTATTTTTCATTTGTCATGGGATTTTTAAGGTAATATTAATCTTGACAATACTCCCAGTGATCTGAGTTGGTGACAAGAACAGAAAAAGAAGGAAAATCAGTGGCAAGTTGGCATTAAACGTAAACTACAGACTTTTGCTTATTATGCCAGCTAGTGTTCCTGTGTAGCAAAGCATATTTTCAATTTCAGATTTCCCCAAAGTCATACAGTTTAAAAATTCAGCACATCAAAGTAAAATTAAACTACAGCCTTACAAGAAAGTGGAATTCTGAAAATTTTGTCTTTCAGCCAGCAGTTACGACCTGACTACTCGAGGCTTCAACTACTCCTGGACCTCCAGTGGGAAAGACGCCAAATACTGTAAGTGTAACTGTGAGTCCCTTGGAGTACTCTGGGCCTCATTCATTTACTCAACACACATATTGAACAGCTACTGTGTGCTTTGTTTATAATCATATTAACAAATATTTACAAGGCATTGACAATGTTTAAAGCATTGTTGTAGTTGCTAGGGATATATCTGTAAACAAAACAGACCTAAGTTCCAAAATCTGGTGGAAGAGAGACAGACAAATAGTGTTAAGTGATACAGAAAAAATAAAGCAGAGAAGGGAGACAGTGAGAATCAAGGGTGAGGGGGCATTGCCCTTCTAAATAGAGTGGTCTTGAAAGGCCTTACTGAGGAAGGCAACATCTGAGTAAAGTAGAGATAAAAAAGCAAACTATCAGTAGATCTGGGGAAAGAGGGAACTAGCTAGAATATGCATATCACTGAAAAGAAAAAGAAAAAGGAAAAGAGAGCCCAGTGTGAGGCACAGAAATGGTTTGTTACTTGTCATCTGACCAAGTAGCAGCAGGGTCTGCTGATGCTGCCTTAGCAGGTATTGACAGGATTTGAAAAGGAAATATACTGCCTCTTAGTGGTACAAGACAAAGATCAGCATGGTGGGAAGCAACAAAGGATGTGGCTAAAGCGAAGAGAAACCTGGATGCCACAGGTGCAGGACTTCTGAATTTAACTCCCGAGCCCTTTGCCACAGAGTAAATGTGTATGTCCCTTTTAAAAAGCGTCTAAGTTGTACATTGAAAACCTCTAAAAGTCTTTTATACCCACTGGCTCAGTCAGTCGTCTCACTGTTCCTAAGGAACTTGTCCTTAGGAAATAAATCAAAGAGAGAAAAGGAACCTGTGTAATATCGCTCTTTGAGCATAATTTATTTATTTTATCTCTTTTATGGACCTCAGGTTCACAGATTTAGATTAATCACAATCTTTAATTCATGACACAGTTTTATTCTTAGTCTGGGCATGATGCTCTATAATTTAATGTAACACATTTCTCTCAACAAATACGTTGATAGTATAATAGACACCCATGAACTCAGTACCCAAATACAGGAATGAAAAGGCAGTATCAGAAGAGAGAGCACACAAAGAGATCCGTAAGGCAGTGTAACCTAGATGTATGTCAAAGGTGGCATGCAGAGTACTGTAAAAAGAAGAGACTGTTCAGCAAGTGGACCCAGGAACATTGATTTTTTATAAGAAAAACATGTTAAAATACACTCCCACCATGCACAGTACACAAAAACAAACTCCATGTAGTTTAAGATATTTGTGTCAAGATATCTAAATTTTGACACAAAATTTAATATCAAAATAGCTAAATATTAAAACATGTAATAAAATTAGGGTAAACTTCCTCCTGGATTCGGGGTAAGAAAGGGCTTAAACAAGAGACATAAAGCCATAAAAACAATTGAAAAATTAGAATACAATATTAAGAAAATTTTTTTCATCAAAAGACTCCTTAAAGACAGTTTAAAAAAAGGCAAACTGTAATCTGGGAGAAGATATTTGCCACACATATTTGAAAAAGGATCAAGAATATATAGTTAACAAAGGTTCAAAACTTTATATCAAGAATATATAAAGAATGCCTACAAACCAAGTTTTAAAAAGACAAAAAGCAGTAGGAAATGAACAAATAGGCACATCACAAAAGATGAAACACAAGTAGCTAGAAAACATCTAGAGATTCTCAGCCTCTGTAACAATCAGGACATGCCAGTGAAGACTAAATTCAGGAAGTCATTTTAGACATAATCAACTTGCAAAAATTAACAAATCTGGAATTGCCAAGTGTTACATAGGATGTAGATTAATACAATTTGTTATATGTTGCTGGTGAGGGTATTAATTGGTACCATCTCTTTCCACCACTTAGGCATTATGTTTTATAGCTGAAGAGTTTCATAGCAGGCAATTCAACACTTCTACTCCTAGATAAATACCCCCCAAAAAACAAATTATTATTATACGTGTCCAGGAGATATGTACACAAATGTTGGGGGGAAAACACTACTCATAATAACAAAAAAAAATAAACTGTAAATTATCTAAATGGTCATAGTTAGGAGGGTGGATAAATAAACTGTAGTATAGTCATATCATAAAATACTATGGAGCAATGAAAAATGAGTGAATGGCAGCCATGTATGACAGCATGAATGAATCTTAATAACACTGTATTGAGTCAAAAAAGTAAATGCCAAATGACAATATATGGAATGATATTTTAAAGTAAATTTTATTTTTTTTAATTTTTAAATTTTTTAAAATTTTTATTGAGATAAAGTTGATTTATAATGTTGTGTTAGCTTCAGGTATACAGCAAAGTGATTCAGTTATACATACATCTAAATATATATTCTTTTTTTACATTCATATTTTTTATGAGATATTGAGTATAGTTCCCTGTGCTATTCAGTAGGTTCTTGTTGATTATCTATTTTATATATAGTAGTGTGTATATTTTAGTCCCAAACACTTAATTTATCCCTCCCTTCGCCTCCCCTTTGGTAACCATAAGTTTGTTTTCTACATGGGTAAGTCTATTTCTGTTTTGTAAATAAGTTCACTAGTATCATTGTTTTAGATTCCACATATAAGCTATATCATATGGTGTTTGTCTTTCTCTGATGTTTGGCTGGCTTACTTCACTTACTATGATAATCTCTAGGATTAAAAGCAAGTACAACCGAACACTATATGGCTTAGACATAATAAGTGATAAAAATTTAAAATATATATAAGTAAGTGAATAATAGACAACATTCAGAACAGCATTTGCTTTTGAATGAGCATACCAGGGATGGGATGGGGAGTAAATATTTATAATGTCATTTTTAATAATTCCAAAATCTGTGTGTATGAGTTGGGGGTAGGATGAGATAATAAGTCAATGGATATTATGAAGCCAAACAAAACAAAAGCCAAAATGTACTAAGCTACAGAGAAAAGGGTAGAAGCTGGGAGTTTTTTACCAATCAGATATTAATTGATAATAAAAAGCATTAGACTGGGGTTGAAAGTTCATACTTAATAGATTAACATTTATCCTATGTTAAACATAAAATTGATGTTAACATAAAATTGAGTTGTTGATAATAAACTATGCTGAAACTCTACCTACACTAGTTGTCACCCTTTATTCTTTTTTTTTTTTTTTTTTTTTTTTTTTTTGGCGGTCCGCGGGCCTCTCACAGCCGTGGCCTCTCCCTCCGTGGAGCACAGGCTCCGGACACGCAGGCCCAGCGGACATGGCTCACGGGCCCAGCCGCTCCGCGGCCTGTGGGATCCTCCCGGACCGGGGCACGAACCCGCGTCCCCTGCATCGGCAGGCGGATTCTCAACCACTGCACCACCAGGGAAGCCCACCCTTTATTCTTGATACTATAATACAAGAAAGTTCCATGGAAGTGTTTTTTTGTTTGTTTACCTGTATCCACAGTGCCTGAGATAGTGCATGGTATTGAGTTGGTGCTCAACAAATACTGTCGAATCAATAAATGAATTAATACTTTTTGGTTACAGGGAAGGTAGATCATGTAACAATGGGGGTAAAAATTTATTGGACAGGGCTTCCCTGGTGACGCAGTGGTTGAGAGTCCGCCTGCCAATGCAGGGGACGTGGGTTCGTGCCCCAGTCCGGGAGGATCCCACATGCCGTGAAGCGGCTGGGCCCGTGAGCCATGGCTGCTGAGCCTGCGCGTCTGGAGCCTGTGCTCCGCAATGGGAGAGGCCACAACGGTCAGAGGCACGCATACTGCAAAAAAAAAAAAAAAATTTATTGGACATTGTTGTAGGAAAAAGCTGGACTCCAACTTAAATTTATACTATGATTGCATATAAATTATCCCATATTTTAATTAGCATCTGATGTTTTCCTTTGTTGATTTGAATTATTTGATTGTCTATTGAAATTATACTAGAATGTAAGATACACAAGAACAGGGACCTAAATCTTTTTCTGTTGTTTACTGTAGTATTCTAACATCTGTAATAGTGGCAGGCAACAGTAGGTGCTCAGCAAATATTTGTTGAATGATTGAAATGGTATGTGTACATTTGGGCAAGGAAGAAAAAACACACACACACAGTGAAAAGAAATGATCTGTTTAATTGAAAGTTTTGAGCTTTTTATTTATTTGTTTTATTTAAATTGTTATTACAATAGCATGTGTGCCCAGAATAAAATCCTTTTAATCCCGTGCATCCCATCAATATGAAGCAAAGAGGCCACCCAAGGTACTTTTTGCCCCAGAAACTAGAAAATTGAAAGGGTCTTGCTTGCAAGTGCTTCCTAATTTACACAAGTATATTCTTGGTCTTTTCAACAGATTTCATAATGAAATGAACTATTGTAATTCTTCACATTTTCTGTCCTTCCCCACTTGAAAACTTCATCTATCCTCAGACATCTCTTTATCATTCTTACCATAAAAATAGCCTTAGAAATTGTGAAATCTAGGAAGGGACTCTAAAACCCAACAAACAATTTTTTTTCCTGCCAGTGAAAACCCACATTTTTATTTATGCAAGAAGATCTTGTTAACCATTTGCCATTTTTCATCCATAAGCTTAGAGAAAAAATTCCCCACAGTGAGTTGCTCTATTTATAATCATTCACAAAAACACGTTAGGATCCAACAAGTTAATATTGATTGCTCAGTCCCAAACTGTTTTTGAAACATGTTTCTACTCATTGGATTGGACTGCAATATGACATCCAATATTAGATGATGCATTTGGCAAGATTCGTGTCAGGCATTGGTAATGGGATTTTTTTCTTCCAATATGTTTACTTCAGTAGATTTATAAAACGTTCAGAGGGAAAAAAAGAATGATAATGGATGGATTTCTAGTGAAATAAACCCACTAGCAGTGCTTCTAGGGCCCTTGCTATTTATGAACACATTCTATGGGATATTTGCTTATACATGCATTTTTATAGCTCTTATATATTTGGATGTCACAAGGAAGTTCTGAGTACATTGCATTTACAATAAATTTATTAGTGTATGTTTTAATATATTATTTTGTTGTTATTTATTAACTTGAAGAGGTCTTGGCTGCAATTCAAGAGTGTTGGAATCTAATCCTAGTTCAGCTTCCATATTTCCTACAGTCTAGAACAGTAATGCATATTTTACTGTAACCATCTATGAAATGGGGATACCAAATCTGAACTTCTAAATACCCAAAATGTATGAGCTTAATAACATCCTGGGACACGTTTTCATCCTGACACAGGTGATCAGGCCATAGAGGAGAAAATTGAAGCTTAATTATTTTTTTCTTTCTGGTTTTTCCTGCCATCCATCTGGCCCAGTGGAGCCTAAAGCCACATTGAAATCAGTTTGTCTGTCTAAGTTAGGCAAGCAGAAAAATGATATGAGTCTCCATGGGTCCCTAAGCCTCCAATTTATCCCATTACCAAAATCATCAAGTTCACTGTCACCACATGTGCACACAAACACACACACACACACACACACACACACACACACACACAACCGGCCTCAGAGTACCTCTTATCAATCTCACATGAGGTCTTTATTCTGCTCTTTGACCTTGCATCCCATATTCTTCAAAATTTATGTATTCTTCTTAAATCTTACAAGTACATTTCTTATCCTGTCCCTGGCCCTGGCTGTTTCTCCTCAAGTTCCTGGTAGTTGTGCCTAATAATTTCATAACAACCCCTTCTACTTTCCATAGGCAGAGGGTGATGGAGAAGCTAGAGTTGAGGAGTTGAGGGTCAATGGCAGGGACACAGCAATGCCAGGACCTGCAACGATGCTGGGCCCTGTGTCAGGCTGCACCATAATCTCTTCAGTCCCTCCATTCCCTGTTGGCCAGGATGCTGATTCTCTAAACTCACCATTCTTATCTTCAAATTCTAAAATCTTATATGTCTCAGATCACATCTCTTTCCATTTTCCTTTTATCTAAAACACTGTTCTGCTCCCATTCTGTCACCTAATTCCTCATTAGGTCAGCCTCAAATTAAAGATTTATTCCTCTGATTTAAAATTCTATCCTTTGTTAAAATACCAGTTTCTGGGGGCTCCATGTGCTTCACAGTTAGTACACAAGCCCCACACTTCCAAAGCTCGTAAATGTCATCTTTGTTAGGAAGAGCATAAGGGGGGGTCCCATTTATGGACTAAGTGATCATGGCAAGAGTGGACACAGTAGCTGGTGCCAGTATTTGCATCCTGATGGAAGAGGTGATGCTGACCCAGTATATATTCCCCTTGAAGAAAAAATTGGGGCAGAAGACCAAGATCAGTGAGATCTCTGTGTCCAAGCCCTGCATCTATGATTATTGCTTGCCACCCTATGCCTTTGTTCTAGGACAAAATTAAGGGCAGAACTCAGAGTGTCTTAAGGAAGATTGGTTACTCAATATAAAGTCTGTACATATAAAAATCATGCCAGCATTTTAGAAAAGTTCAGTTTGCCTCAAGAACCCTATAAGAGTACCAGAAATTATCTGTGATGTTGTCAAAAGAGGAGCTGCCAAACCAGATAATCATGACAGTAAGGATTTTCCTACAAAGGGAAGGATGCCTAACATGTCATAATATTATTGAGAACTGTAAGCTGGTTACAAATGAATGTCAAAAAATGTCATTGCAACTCTGGGCTTCCCTGGTGGCGCAGTGGTTGGAGTCCGCCTGCCGATGCAGGGCACGCGGGTTCGTGCCCCGGTCCGGGAAGATCCCACATGCCGCAGAGCGGCTGGGCCCGTGAGCCATGGCCGCTGAGCCTGCGCGTCCGGAGCCTGTGCTCCGTAATGGGAGAGGCCACAACAGTGAAAGGCCCGCGTACCACAAAATACAAACAAACAAAAAAGTTATTGCAACTCAAGGAAAAAGACAATGCTATCAATGTGATCTTGTTTTTACCATAGAAGTACCCTTTTATGGTAGAATGGTATGCTAAGTTCACAGAGTCTCCTTGTCGAATAACCTTTATCAAAAGCTAAATTTAAAGGAATTGTGGAAGAAACTGATGTTATGCTAAAGGAGGGATATAAGAATTTATTTGAGAAACTCTAACCACACCATATCCCTATGTTCATATTTTCGACCAATAATGGTGATGTACTTAAGGAGGTCATCCATCAAGCTGGTGTTTATCATCCAAATGTCAAAGTAGTGTTCATTCATGGATTTTGATGAAAATGTGTTCTCAAAGAATTTAAAGGAGAATTAACCTATATATTTAACAAACATGATGATACCTTGAAGAACACAGAATATTTCAATCAATTAAAGGACAATAATAATTTAACTCTGCTGAGAGACTCCCAAGGAGACTTAAGAATGGCAGATGGAGTAGCCAGTGTTTAACACATCCTAAAAATTGGATATCTAAATGATGGAGTGGGTGAGCTTTTAGAAAAAGTATTGTTTTAGTGAAAGATAAATCACTGGAGATAGCCAGCTCTATCTTACTGAGGATTCTATAAACTGGTATTCTTCAGGAAGACCTCTCTCCTATGGGAGCAGTTAATACAAGAACTGCCCATCTCTTAATCTTGCTGAAACGCTCTTAATTGTAATATATTCTTGCTCTTGAAGTGTTTCCTTTACATTACTGAAATATTTTCAGACATGTTAAGTCTATCAGCTGGAAGCTTCTTTTTCTTCGCCTCTCTGAACACACTTTCCTCTTTATTTCTTTTTAACAGATTTTGAAAAATCTTAAAGCCAAAATCAGAAAAATAACTCCCTAGTTTTCCAAAGTGGATTTTGTAATTCAATTTTATCACACATATTTTGAGATCTTTTTATACTTGAAAAGTTTTCAGAAGGCCAACAAGAAATTTTATGAAATGGTCAAATAATTTACATGATTTTAAGTTAAGTATTGCCATTTTTGCAATTTGGATGGATCATACTGATGGTATTACCATCTCCTGAAATTGTATTATGTTTGGTTTTCTTGTTTGGAGAAAATCAAAATTGACCAGAAAAGACTGGCGCTCTGTATTTAATGAAAAAACAGTTGGTACCCACATATAACTGATCATTACAAGTGTTCTATATTGACTCGCTGATAATAAACATAAAATAGAAAATCTTTTTTTAAATACCCATTTCTCTCAAGGTGATAGCACTTGTTAAACCATTCATATCTTAGCATAAATTAATTTATCATATCCTTTCTTGCAAACAGACTTTGAAGACATAAGAAATAAAGGCATCAGGCCCTAAAAGTAGGAAGTAAAGGAAACACCATATTGGGCAAAAAATCCGTAAGGTTATCCAGAACAAACTGCCTTCTTCATAATTTTACCTAAATCCAGGCCTGGCTCCAATTTCTTTTTAGTTGGTTTTGCTCTTTGTCAATCAAACTCCTGGCTTAATGGCTTAAACATTAAAAATTGGCATTAAAAAAGTACCCAGTCCATTGTCATCTGTAGACCTTGGCATTCTGTCTAGAACAAAAATGATCAAGATCACATGTACAGGGTCATAGAACTATATTGAAGATAAGAACATCTCCCTGACCTAGACAAACTCAAAACAGCTATATACAGAATTACCCTAACCTGGGGGATGACCCCAAGTGGAGCAGCTATCACAGACTGTCCTGTGAGCAATCCCCAGAAAGCAGTGACTTTCAGCTCTTCCAAAGGGCCTGGTAACATACCTTTGTCAGCAGCTGTAACTGCCACTGGCATCTAGAGAGAAACCAAGAAAGGGTCAGGCTAAGGGGGATTTTAATGTTTGTTTTATTTTATTTTGGTTTTGCTTATTGTTTTGGTCTTGACACAAAAGAAACAAATAACCGTACGCTAACACATATATATGGAATCTAAGGAAAAAAGAAAAAAAATGTCATGAAGAACCTAGGGGTAAGACAGGAATAAAGACACAGACCTACTAGAGAATGGACCTGAGGACATGGGGAGGGGGAAGGGTAAGCTGGGACGAAGTGAGAGAGTGGCATGGACATATATACACTACCAAATGTAAAATAGATAGGTAGTGGGAAGCAGCCTCATAGCACAGGGAGATCAGCTTGGTGCTTTGTGACCACCTAGAGGGGTGGGATAGGGAGGGTGGGAGGGAGGGAGACACAAGAGGGAAGAGATATGGGGATATATGTATATGTATAACTGATTCACTTTGTTATAAAGCAGAAACTAACACACCATTGTAAAACAATTATACTCCAATAAAGATGTTTAAAAAAAAAAAGTCCTATTGGTATCTTTTCTTTACTGAAGGCCACTGTAACACACCTGTGCTTTCATTCTTTTAGCTCATCTGTGGGATAGACATGAGAACAGTCACACACTCTCTGGGGCTGGAAAAACCTCTCCTAGTGTTTTCTTCCGTTTCTTCTTCCTGCTTTAAATGGCTGTGATCAAAACCTTCCCTATTAGAAACATCTGGACCACAAGCATTCCCTCAACTCCCACTTTATTTTGGGACATTCTACTGTGTGCTGAATTTTTAGGTTCAATTAAAGGTCAAGAAGAGACAATAAAATAATTAGTCTTATACAGATTAACTTTTCCATTATCTTCTTCCTTTAGCAGCTTCATGGATGCCCAGTGAAACGTACAGTCCATCCCCCTAAAGGGCAGGTTCGACACTTCATGGTGAGCCCTTAGGGAAAATTTAGTGTCAGGGAAGGTTGTGGTCTGCTTTATTTAATTAGAGGTGGAAAAATGAGAACGAAGCCAATCTCAGGTATTTAAAAGTGCATCTTGATGAAAACGACAGTGATCATAAAAATGACAATGGATGGAACCAAAATTCTTCCCAGTCACTCAAAACAGATAGTCAGAGACCAAGTCTTAGATTTGTCTCTATTTTATTTCAAAATGAAATCTACATAATAGCACTTGGGGGCCAAATAAATCCATTAAAGCGCATTTTAAGTTTTAGTTTTCCATTTGAAAATGGAATGATTTGTTGACATGGATTTGTCTACTCAGATGTTGCAAAGGAATTTTTATTGATCTTATCAAACATATTAGAGTGGGAAGAATCAGTCTTTTGATTCATTGGACCTCTGATAACCTGGACTACTATGGATAAGCCTCATCTTTCCATGATACCAACTTCAGACATTTTCCCATAACCACTTCTCATGGAGATTCTTTAGCAGATATTATTTTGTTTTATGTGCTGTATTGTTTCTCTTTTTTTTCTTTAAACCAGTAGGAAGTTTCACTCTTTGGTAACTGTTAGACAGATCCTAGGATACCAGTCCTGCATAAATTGGTCCTTAGTAAACTTTACAGATAATATTTTAGGAGCATTTAGGCCATTCAAATTGAGCCCTTGCTAATAGCAAGTGAAGTCCAATCACAATTTTACACTTCTTGACCAGGTGGAGATGGTCATTAGGATCAGATCAGATATCCCCTTTATATCCCTAGGTGACACCTTCACCAGCACAGCCAGAGCATTTTCAGAAGTTCCCACAACTGCCAATGGATCTACTAAAAATAATCATATCCATATCACTGGTGAGTCATTTACCATTTTTTAAAATTTTATGTTTTATTCACTCAACAAGTATTGACTGAGTACCTACCATTTGTCAGGTACTGTGCCAGTTGTTGGGTATACATTGAAAACACTTGCCTCCTGAAGATTATAATCTATTATAGAGGATATTTAGTAAATAAATAATCATGCAATTAAATTTACTTGTGACACATCTTATGGTATAGTACAAGGTGTTGCCAGAGTCTAACAGAAAGCTCTGATTTTAATTGGGGAACAAGAAAGGATTCTCTGAGGATATATTTAAAATTAAAATCTGAAAAATGAATGAGAATGAGCCAGGTAAAAAGTAGTGAGAAACATTTCAGTTCTGTGAAAGTATAGTCTGATTGTTGGAACAAAGAGTATTCCTATAGGGCTTCCCTGGTGGCGCAGTGGTTGGGAGTCCGCCTGCCGATGCAGGGGACACGGGTTCGTGCCCCGGTCCAGGAAGATCCCACATGCCGTGGAGTGGCTGGGCCCGTGGGCCATGGCGGCTGGGCCTGCGCGTCCGGAGCCTGTGCTCCGCAACGGGAGAGGCCACGACGGTGAGAGGCCCACATACTGCCAAAAAAAAAAAAAAAGAGTATTCCTGTAATTCAACTAATAAAATTTTGTCAATGCTAAATGTAATCCCTTGTTTTATATCATAAGAGGTCATGGTATTCAATAAAGTTAGGACCCTCCCAGCACAGATCTTGATTGTAAATTCAGAGCCATAATCAACTCTTTCC